>NC_052518.1:64354543-64574543 GCF_014356525.2 Nilaparvata lugens | reverse complement strand
CATTGATAAGTTAAATTGTAATGTACATTTTAATCTAATAATTATTTTAATTTCAAAGGCGTTTCATGATGATATTAATGTATCTGAAATGGGAATGCAATTATCAAGAACATCGCAAACTCTAGTGAATTTGACAGAAGAAAAACTTCTCTTGTCAAAAATTTGCGAAAAATATCAAATGAAGCCAATTTCAATCTTTCAAATTTACACCCTATTTACCACACAGTAATCAAGTAATATTTTTCACAACTGTAGTCTAATCATATAAAATAGTATGATAATATATTTAGTATTCCAATAAAACATTTAGTTTTTGAAAAAAATGATATTTTCAAGCCCCAAAATCAATTGAAGAATTGCCGAATTGTTTGATCAAGAGATTCAATTGATTGATGATAATAAAGTTCAATTGCGCCGTGAACATAGATAAATTTGATCTTCATCAAGTGCAATATTTTATAAAATGTTTGGAGATAAAAGTCGCGTTGCCAATACATACATAGAAATGATACTCATGAATCATTCGTAAACAGTACAGGGGAAATACTTTCACCATTGAAAATATTCATTTGCCCCCATGCAAAGCCTATGGTAGTAATTGGAATACTGTGTATCCTTTCCTGCTCAAATCAAACATGTACTGTAGCCTACAGAAGAGTCACGACATGTCAATTGGAGAATTTTCTCATTTTCAATTGATATCTTCTCATTTACAGTTGACGATTTCTCAAATATAATTCACTATTCTCAATTACATGTGATGACTTCCCAAATACAATTGACTATTCTTATCTACATATATGGCATTCTCTCAATTATAAGTGACTATTCTCAAATACAATTAATACTTTCTTAAATTAACTTGATACTTTCTCAAATACAATTGGAAAAAGTGTAGTTAACCTCCACCCACCAAGCGTTCTTATCAATGTTTTTCTGATACATTGATATGAGAAATAACGCTTATTGCTTGAATTTATTTATCTCAACTTGAGACAAACTGAATTCAAGCTCATTATAAATATATAAGGTTGATTTTTGAAAATCTTAATTATTTGAATAGTTATTGCTCTATGTTCAATGAGTGTTGAACGAATAAATTTGACGAAGCGCATATTTCACTAATATGATCATCTAATCTGTCGAAAAACTGCTGAATTTTTAATTGGAAAAACGTTGAAGATGTATCAGATACAACAATCAAGCTTCTAAAAGATTAAATTGTACAAAGTTTAAATTCAAAGACATCTTTTTATCTTGTATCAATATTTATCCAGAAGCGGTTGATTATGTTGAGTATTATGGAAAATAAAAAGATGAATTTTCAATTGGGTAAAACTTTTAAATTGGGATTTTATCTATGTAATAATTTAGAGGGAATCTGATAGGATACATTTTTCCACAACCTCTCCTCATTTTGGTTTTTCCAAAAAATGAATAAGATGATTTGAATGCCTCTTTGAACATAATCGCAAATTTTTCAATAAGTTACATGGTTATAGTTGCTTTATTATTGGGAATAATGTAGTTTCAGAATAGGAATTTGAAATTGTTGGGTAGAAAACTCTCTTCTTTGAACAGCACCAATGAACGTCTCCATGAATGACCTTGCCATTCAGAGTCATACCAATCTTCCTCAATGAGAGAGAAACTGTGATGATTCTTTTTTATAATTTTACTGTTTATGAAACGCTTCTTCAGGTCTAAACTAATTGATACAAAAATAAATTCTTTTTGTAATTGCATACATATCAATCTTCTACAAGCTTAGTTGTCTCAAGTTCGTCTTTTCTCCAATCCATAATGCATTCGCTTCAACCGTGGAAAGGTGGAGAATTCCGTTTGTAGTCTAGTGGAAAAGAGTTGACATTACTGGATGTCCACTCTTCGCCAATCAATTAAAATACAGTAGTCATTCTATTCCAATTTTTCCACTTTTTTGAAAGGAACGCATGAAAGTTTCACAAACATACTTCAACAGGAGAGAGAAAAACAACACAATAAAAACTTCCAACACAAAAGAGCTTCAAAATTTGAGACAGAGAATAATTTGAATGAAAAAGACTAATAAATTGTCAAAAACCACTGATCTATTGATAATTAGAAAGACCGGTTTCGGTTATTACACCATTGTCAATCTCTGATAAACTAAAACTAAATACAAGAGCAGCAGAATTTATACTAGTAGGCGAGTACTGCTATTGGTCGAGGGCATGAACGCCTGCCATTGGCCTAGCTAGACAGTCTCCTCCCACTCAACGGTGCAACAGAATTGCCATTATAATAGAATTACTTTCAGTACAAAATAAGGACCAAGAAAACAAGTGTGAAAGATAATAAAACAGATATGTAAATGGAAAAACTATTGAATAATGTATGCTTACAATTTTATGAAAAAACTAAATTCGTAGTGTTGTATTGGTTGAAATGAATCTGGTCATTTAAACTATACTGGGAATTTTCCTTAATTATTACTCTTGTTATTTCTAAAGCCTCTAGAATATTCAAAGATCTGCTTTTGTTATTAACATGCAGAAACTCAACATTCTCCTTAACTGTGAACTTGTGATTATTATTTTGTTATCAAATGTTCTGCAAAGTTAGATTCCCCATTTTGTTTATTCCAATCTACGATGTGTTCTTTAATTCTACTTTTGAAACTTCTACCAGTCTGACCCACATAACAAGCATTACAATCATCACATTTAAGTTTGTACACCCCGCTTTCATCCCAAATATCAATTTTGTCTTTACTCCAGCTAAATAGACTATTTAAAATCGGTTTGGTCTTGAAAGCAACATGAAATCCATTCCTCTTCAATTCCCTACCTATCTTATCAGATACTAGGCCTAAATATGCGGGATTGTTATCCAAGTCTTCTCCTCACAGTTTGAGCCTACAAAGCTAGAATTTATTGAAATTTGTCTATTAATTTTACTCAATAATCTGTCCACCATACTTTCTTCATACCCATTTGTGACAGCTATCTGTTTATTTTAGTGATCTCAATATCAAAATCATGATGGCTCATAGGTATTGTTAGTGCTCTATAGACCATGCTATTGAAAACAGCAAGTTTGTGAGAAATATAGGATGACAAGAATGAAGAGGAATGATAACATCAGTATGGGTTGGTTTTCTGAAAATAGAAAATTTGTGAAAACCAGTGCTATGATCTATTCTTAAATCTAGAGAATTTAATACACAACCCTGTTCTACCTCTACAGTGAATTTTATACTCTGATGTAATCCATTCAGATAGGAAAGAAAATTGAATTAACATACACTCAGAGAAGAACTGATAGGATTGATGATGTTATGCACTCAACATAATTATTTCAAATTTAACAATAGATTTTCTTAACAAAGAGAGGGGTTGGCAATGGGGTCACCTCTCTCACCACTCCTAGCTGAATTATTTATGGATAAGTTGGAAAGTAGAATCATTGAAAATAGTAATTTCAAATATAAAATTGTTTACTGGTTTTGATATGTTGATGATATTATTTGCTTATGGAAAGGAAGTAACAGAAAATTTTCTTTCCTATCTGAATGGATTACATCAGAGTATAAAATTCACTGTAGAGGTAGAACAGGATTGTGTATTGAATTTTCTAGATTTGAGAATAGATCATAGCACTGGTTTTCAAAAATTTTCTTTTTTCAGAAAACCAACCCATACTGATGTTATCATTCCTCTCCATTCTTGTCATCCTATTTCTCACAAACTTGCTGCTTTCAATAGCATGGTCTATAGAGCACTAACAATACCTATGAGCCATCATGATTTTGATATTGAGATCACTAAAATTAAACAGATAGCTGTCACAAATGGGTATGAAGAAAGTATGGTGGACAGATTATTGAGTAAAATTAATAGACAAATTTCAATCAATTCTAGCTTTAATAATAATAATAATAATAATTTCTCTGGATGTTGGACGACACATCCAGAGGAGTTTATTCATAAATTCATACATTACATATTTTTTTCATATATTTTCAATAATATAACAATATTCAGTGTTTACAAAAATGATACCTCACTATATAATATATGTGTCGAGGTTATCATCAAATTAATACTAATTTATGCTACAACAGATAATACAAAAATTCCAAAAATCTAAAACTATATCTATTACCCTAAGCATCACCTAGTACAAAGATACTAAACCGAGGTACTATTTTCTACATATAAATTACCTTATTTAAAAAGAATACTGCTTAAATCTAAATCCTACTTACTATTAGTTCCTCACTACTTTGTATCCCAATACTGAATAACCAATGTCTAATCTTTCTTTTGAACCTATTGAAATTTTCCTCTCCTTTGATTTCTAATGGTATTCTATTAGATATTGTAGGCCCTAAATATCCTAGTGATCTTTGCCCAAACGCTGTATTCATTCTTGGTACTTCTTGATTGTAACGTTCTCTTATTCTAGTATTATGGCTATGATTTATGATATGGTTCCTATTTTGATGTTTTCTCATATACCCTAATAACAACAATATATACAATTGCCTAACGCTGAGTACTCTATTTTCTATAAATAATTCTACAGTTGAAAACTGGATTTCCCTGTTTCCCATTATTTTCAAAATGCGTTTTTGAGTTTTAAATAATGGATCTATAAAACTGAAGTTAGCTGCACCCCAAACTAACAGACCGTACCTTAAAAGAGATTCAACTAATGTTAAGTATACAGTTTTTAACATTTCTTTGTCTATGATACGCCTTAATTGATAGAATTTGTATATAAGCTTCCTTATTTTGGCAGTTGTATATGTTATGTGTTTGTTCCATTTCAATGAATCATCTACTATTATTCCTAAATACTTTATATTGTCAGAGCGTTCTATTAGTGGGCAATTACAATTATTGTTACAATTTCTATCACAATTATGGAGCTTCATTGTTGTCATGTGTGGTTTTGTGCTATTTGTTAAAGAAAAAGCTAAAAATTTTGTTTTTTCTGAATTCAATGACAATAAGTTATTTCTTAACCAACTAGTGATTTTTGTGAGTTCTATCTCTGCTGTTTGGAACACTTCTTCCCAGTTTTTTCCTTGAAAAAGGAGTGCTGTATCGTCAGCAAAGGCTATAACTCTACCTTGAATTTGAATGGAGCACAACTCATTTGCAAAGATCGAATACAAAATTGGTCCTAAAACTGTTCCTTGAGGTATTCCAAACTACATGGAATCCTCTGCACTCATATGGTTCTCAACCTTTGTTTTTTGCTGTCGATTGCTGAGGTAGGATCTGAACCATTCAAGTGGCACTCCTCTTATACCTATTGCCTCAAACCTTATACCTTTGTAGGCTCAAACTGTGAGGAGAAGACTTGGATAACAATCCCGCATATTTAGGCCTAGTATCTGATACTTCTCAACTACACAAAAAGAGAGAATAATTTCTCAGCATCGAGAGACTCCGAGATAGAAAATACAGTGTATATTTAAAGTCAGACAGAGACAATCTTATTAGTTGGAGGAAAAAGAGGTTGAATAACCCTGAAAAAGTTGGCCATATATTTTTCAACATACTTTTAGAGCACCTTGAAAAGCTTAGAAGAATGAGCTGTGGTATGAGATGTATCTATCCTTATTTCTGATGCCCCTTCATTGGATGCCCCGAACAAGAACGGGTGCACTGCTAGTCTCAAAAATAATATCAAAAAGATACTTTATTTCTATTTTAAAAGAGATAAGAAACGATGGTATATATATTTACAGTATTATGAAAACAGAAAGAATTCCTCACAAGAGCAAATGTAAATAATTTCCTTTGGAAGATTAGAATGTAAGATGCGAATTTTATTTTCATACACTGACTAATGTTAAAAACTAAAGGGTGGGGAATTGGGATACTTTGGGGGGGGGGGCATTACACTTGGATTGGGGGGGGGGCATGCGCCATTGCCCTTGGGGGGGGCTGGGCACCCCTGACTCTGACAACAATATCTGGTCTGTAAACCCAGGGGTCGATGTCAAACGAGGCAAACAACAGAAGAGTCCTGCGACAGTCGAGACCACCGACGGTAGAGACCTGCGACATTCGAGGCCAGCGACGGTAGAGGACTCCTGAAAAAGAGGCCTCAAATGTCGTCTGCGTTAGGCGACAGTTGAGGCCTTTCTAATTTTTGTACAGCCCCGACAGTCGAGACCTGCGACGGTAGAGGACTCCTGAAAAAGAGGCCTCAAATGTCGCCTGCGTTAGGCGATAGTTGAGGCTTCTCTAATTTTTGTACAGCCCCGACAGTCGAGACCTGCGACCGTAGAGGACTCCTGAAAAAGAGGCCTCAACTGTCGCCTGCGCTAGGCTCTCCAGAATGGCAGACAGCACCAAAAGAATTATCATTTAAAATAAATAAATAAATGTTTATTTCCAAAAAAACAAACTAAAACTACAACATCAATTACACAAAATATTAGATATATTACATACAATAGTTAGTTACAAAAAATTCTTATAATGTGTCCTCTACTTGTTTAGGTTTTCCTGTGTGGAAATTGACCTACTCCAGTATGGCATACCATGTTCTAGAGTAGGTTTTGTTAGTTTTTTTTGTGCGTATTATTAACTAGTTAGTGTTTAGTAAGTCATTGGGTGGTTAGTTGTTTGAAATAATGTTTTCTATGTTCTGTTTTCCTTTGCTCATCAACCAATTGTGTGCTATTGTTTTGAGCTTTCTAGGATGATTAATCTGTTTAAAGTTTGCAGGAAGTAGATTATATAATTTTGGTGCTAAATGATTGAAATGTCTCTGGTATAGTGCCTTCCTTGCAACACTGGTGATGAGAAGATTCCTGTATCTGGTGTTGTGGTTGTGGTTCCTGGTTTGAAATGTTGTTGGGTTCTTGTGTAATCTGCATGGTATCTCCTTGGAGTAAAGCTGTCTTGGATCCATCACGTCAAACTCATTCAATAGCTGGTCTGATGAATAGCGTGGAGGCTTCTGGTTGATGACCTTCATGATCAGCTTCTGTACCATGAGGAGTGGTTCGATGTGCAAGAAGCTTGCACCTCCTCATCCCACAATCCCATACAGCATTTAATTATTATGGATTTACCAGCAATTGAATAATATTATATCCCATTATTCCTTACATATTATGAATAAATATTGCAACTTTACAACTGTAAATAGGGGAAGGTGGGGTAAGATGGGGCCATTAAGGATTTTCTTTTTTTCACAACTTTTTCAGAATACCTAAAAAATCAAACTCTATACCAAAGTTTACAGTAGATCATTTACTATGATAAAAAAATATCCCCATAAGAATATCTAACTTTTTATAAAGAATAGAGCAATTTCAAAAAAGTATTACAAAAACCCCATCTTACCCCCGATATGGGGTAAGATGGGGTATCATGTGGTGGAACTGTAAATAACTTCCATGAACCCCCAAGAAAATAAGTGGGAGATCCAAATTGAACTGGTTTTTAGAGTCTAAGAAGGATATGCAGAAATTAAATATAACAGAGGCAGATTTACTCATCAGAGCAGGGCTACGGAATCAGCTTAAAGTTGATGTTTTCCCAGAAGAACCCAGAATTGAAACTTGGTCATTAGAAAGACGAATCGCTCAGAGTGCGGGGATTGGAGGCGAAAGCGGGAGATCAACGTAAATAATAATAATGATAGCGTTTATGATAATGGTTAATGGTGAATTACTGTGGTCCTTAGTTGGCCTATACAAAATGAATGAATAGTGTTGTACATTTCTTTCTTTCTCATTGTTAGTCTAGAGTTTAGGGTTGCAGCTGTCGCGTAATCATTTTTGCGCATCATGATCGTTGGTTCATAATTATTTGTAATATCAATGATACAGCTAACTTCAATTAATTCTTTACAGTACAATTTGAAAAATGAATTAACGGTCTGAAGATGAAATGCAATTTGTATTTGATAATACAATATTTTTCTATATCTACTTAAATCTGCCAAGTTTAAACGGTTTATCATGATCGTTGGAAAAAATTATCATGGATATAATTTTCACTAACACATAATACTATCATTAACAATAATAACAATAATAATAATAATACTGCTGTGCTACCAATTTATCCTAAATAGGTTGAATAGCATTTTTCACCTATTAACCTAAAGAAAGTTATTGGCTCCAAAATGGTAAATTCTTGATAAATTATGAATGGATCTATTGCTAATGAATAGGAAATCCAGTTTTCAGGGCAAATCAACTTATAATCTTCATAAGAATTTTGGCAATATACAACACAAATCCACAAAACAATACCTTACAACACTTAAACATATAGCATCATTACAAGCTAAAATACTTATCCATTTATATAGTTGAAAACAATGTCTATAGGCTTGTAGACACACAAATCAAATTATACAAAATTAGAACACCATAAAACTGTTCAAAACTCAATTTAAAACATTAAAAATCTCAATTAAACAGAAAAATATTCAGAGAGCACAAAACACTTTTCATAGCCAGCCACCATTTTTTTTAGAGAAGGGCTTACAAAGATAGCATTTTAGATGAAGCCAAAAACAGTGACGACGTTATGAACACGTCATTGATATTAAATTCCAAAAAATTATAAATTACAAGTTTAGAATTTACATTTTACATTTGTTCTCAATAAAACTTTATTTTGAATTTATTTATCCTCTATGCTATTTATAATGATCTGTTAATTCTGTTAACTCTGTTTTGGTGATACCATGGAATGTGCAACACAATTATTTATGATAAATTCTCAGTTAAAAGTTGTCCGCATATTGATTACTCTGATATTTACTATCAAGTTTTATAGATATCGAATTGAAGATTCGATTTTAATCGAGAAAAAAATGTAATATTACAAATACCCCCCTCTTGACATAAAAAATTTTACTGTTTGAGAATTTAAAGAAAAAAAATTACATTGAAACAAATGGAAATTGTTGAAATTAAATTCGAGAACAGTAACAATTTTTTCTATAAAAACATTACATGTCATCCTATAATATAGAAAATTATTATAAAAATTCATCAATAGAATTTGTTATACATTTCCAAACAATATTTCAAAGTATAGAATATCAAAATTACTTTTGATTCAGCTTTATAATTTAAGGAAAATATCTCAACAGAAAGTTTAATATATAAAGAATAGTTTTTGAAATTGCACATAAATTTAATAGATAGAAAAATTTAATTTTTTATTGCATGAAAATTTAGTATGTTGAACAAAAAAAAATTTTTTTTTAAATGAATTGATGAATTGTTACATTTAATTTTCACATAGAATTTCAAAAACTGTTCATTTCTTTCACTATTGACACAGTTGATTTTATCGATGCAAATTTTGGAAAACAGTCTGTTAAGGCACTCAGTATGAATTTCAGTTAAGTGTGACTCCAGTGTGATGACATCAGTGTTGGGCTGATCCGAATACTTGTAGTGTTTGGCTGATACTTGTAGTCGACTGATGCATACCAAACTCGATACAGGTGACATCTCAGTTAGCATTGCCTCATGCTTGTAGTAGACGGCTGCATACCAAACTCAATACTGGTGACATCTCAGTTAGCATTGCCTCATGCTTGTAGTAGACAGCTGCATACCAAACTCAATACAGGTGACATCTCAGTTAGCATTGCCTCATGCTTGTAGTAGATGGCTGCATACCAAACTCGATACAGAGTCACGTAAATTTTGTATCATATAATTATACAATGTACATTTCAGGCTTGAAATGACAATGTAATTCGTTTTTTGGAAAAGAGATAGACGCTGCATACAGGATTAACTTAGGTGAGGATTAATTTAGGTAAGGTTTGGTTTTTGATATTTTCAGCTTTCAAGGTTTAGAGTTCTGCATACAGGAATAATTTAGGAGAGGATTTTTTGAATCAATTTCTTTCATGATACTGTGACTGTTATTCTAAATTCAAAGTTGTGAATGTGAACATGGATGGCAATTACCTCCAGGTAATGTGGTAGTGTTGAAGTTTGAGTTACATGGTCAGCAATAGGCGTTGGCATTGTCGTAGGCATTGGCATCAACATTGGCGCAGGCATTGGCATCGGCATTGTTGTAGGCATTGGCTTCGACATTGGCGCAGACATTGGTGTAGACATCAGTGTAGATATCGACTTAGTTATTGGTGTAGATATTGGCATTGGCATTGGTGTAGGTATTGGCATAGATATTCAATTAATGAGTCACACTAGTTCGAAAATCACCCAAATGTTCTTAACACTCTTCATGGCGTTCACTTGTTGTTGTTGATTTCGAGATTCACGTGATAATTATTTTGATGTTAATGTCCATGCTGTACCTGTTATTTTAAAATGCTTATAAACTAAAAGGAAAATTTTGATTAGGCTACCAATACAATCTAATACACATGAAAATTATTTCCAAGTATATAATCAATAAAAAAAATAAAATTTATTGTTAACATCTTATTATACAGTCAGCAATACATAAATTGTGAAATTTCCTCAAACTCTATAGAGATATCAATTACAAAATTTTAATAAAAAATAATTTCATTTCCATTTATTCACTGTTCAAATAACAAAATTTAGAACATGAACAAATACATGTTACATAAATTTCATAACACTCTGTATCATTATCAAAATTGTAAAAAACATCAGATCATCACAACAAAAATAAATTCAGACAATTGGTCTTCTATTCAAAATCATTGCATAATATATCTGCATTTCATTATCATTTAGTATAACATTTCAATTATAGCATTTCACATTTATGATTTATCATTCAGGGTTTCAAAATTATTTATGTAGACAAATTTATAAATTTTCATTTTAATTTTTTGTTCAAATATTGTATAAAAAGCAGAATATTTAATATTATTAATCATCGTTTATCAGATACTATAGTTTATTTCGACTTTTCAATGTTCTAAACACAAACTACATTTCATGACAAAACTTTACTATCAATCATTAAACAAGAAATCATTCAAAACATCAATAATATTTTGCTTCAAAGGCAATCAATATTCATAAGTAATCATCTGCATCTATGACAATCAACATAAGTAATCAACACAAAAAATATTATCTCATTACTGCCTCTCTAAGTCATAACCTCTGTTATTCCTTCTTTAGGCAATAATGGGTTTCCATCTCAAAAAACAATCACATACCAGCAAAATTCTAATCAACAAATCCCACTAAAAATTCTACATACACTCCAGCATCCATTTCAAAGGATAATCAATCATATCAAAATTTATAGAACAGTTTTTATAAATTTAGAAAAGACATCAATTACAAAAACTTTAGAGAAATTTTAATCTTTAACTCATTTCAATTAATAATATGACAAGACATTTTTATTTAATGAAAACATTATTCAAGTTAACTTTAATTTATATTGAACATCTCATATATATGGCGACACAATTCATTAATACTTTAAAATTTTGAAGTTTTATTATTATAACAAAAGAATTTATACATAAGATTAAATTTCAGCATCTTCTAAATTGAACCATTTATTTTTTAAATAATTTCAGAATTTGAAGACTGTATAATAAGTACAAACCATTTCAAGATTACAATACAAAGACGATCAAGATGGATAATGGGTAAATAAGTTCCCTAAAAAATACAAATAAGAGAAAAAGAAAATTGGGTAAATTAATTTCCTAAATAATACAAGGAAGAGAATGATTAATTAGAGCCTATCCTACATGTCAGTACTAAACTTTCATAAGGAAGTATATTTAATAAAATATACTACTATGGAATTTCGTAGATTCCAAGTATGACTCTAATTTGTTATAGCTGTGAGCTATCACTCCCACAAAAACAACTGGTGAAGGAAAAATATTTTGACTATTGTGACTGGGTGGAGAGTTCCTAGATGTCTGTAAGGCAATGTGATAGCAGACTCTAGTATCGGTCCACAAAAACAAAAGTATGCAAAAGTTTTTACAAACATTTGATGTTGCAGTCTTAAGGTTTTTTATATTGCAAACAAGTAGGTCAGATAATCGAGTCCAGCCATATGTGGTTCACGCCCACACCTCTAAAAGAATCACACCTACTTGTCTACCAAAAATCCAAAGTATTGGACAGCAAAAAAAAATATATATATATAAAATGCAAAATGGGTTAAAAGCCCAGAAGAAAACTATAACCCAATTACATATGGCTTATGGCACGATATGCAATGAAAGATGAGAAAATGGGACATAATTTGCTCTGAAAAACCTAGTTACCGTACCTAATATGATACCTGACAAAAAATAGACATAATTAAAATATGTAATATATGATGAAAAAATATACCGCAAGCAAACAATTATTTACACTACAATAGATAGATTTTAGAAAAGTTAAGTTTTATCAACAATTTAAAGATTAGGAAAATAAGCTGCTATTTTAACTTCCAAAATTATTTCAGAAAAAATACAAATTTAAATGACTATGGACAAGATTGGTTAAGAAATCATAGATTTCTTAAATATCTATAAATGATTTATTAAATCATATGATTCTATGCATCATAGAAGAAATTTACTGAACATTACACAGAGACAGGAAAGAATCGAAATTTGAAACGATTAAGGGCCAAGAAAAATAGGCTACAGGAAAGAAAAAAGACACAATTATGGACTCTTACCATACACTGCGTAGCAATTATGCTATTCTGAATCCCGGCATAACACAGGATTCCCAATCATTGTGTGCTTTCTGATGGTATTTCTTCATCATATATTGATTGACTCTCATAATTTTACCTGTACTTATCTCTTCAAGTTTGAAACACCCTTTATTGAGATCATCTCTTACTATGTAAGTCCACAATATTTAGGACACAGCTTGGCAGAAAACTTCTTCAGCTTGCTCGACAAAATGTAATTTCGAATTACAACTAGATCATCAACCTTGAACTTATACTTGGGTTTATTATGCATATTCTGTTTGAATCTTCTGATGACATCTCTATTCTTTATTCTGTACAGTATTCGTTTGTTTCTGATACTTTCTTCTTCAAGTTCAAACTTATTTTCTACAGGATAATTGATATACTTAAAAACAAGATGTGCACACATCGGTTTTGTTGACATGTTAATTTTATTTATGTTTTTCCTAACCTCAGTTATAGCAGCTGTATTTTCTTGACAATCTATTTTCAAAGAGGATAATACCTTGATTTCCCTGTCTACTTTTTCGTTTAAATCTACAACCTCTTTTTCAACATGATTAATACTTTCATTATTTTCTACATTGATAGCATCTTGTGTCATATTTTGTTGCTCAACTATGATCTTATTTTTATTTATTCTTTCATTAGCCTCATTGACCCTATCAGAAACTTGAATGATTTTGTTTTGCATTGATTTTTCTACATCTAACATTGATATTTCAAGATCATTAGTTTTCTGCTGTAGATGACCTATTTCTTTGTGATTTTTACTTAAAGTATCATTTATCTCTTTTATTTCCTGCTTTATACTAACCTGCTCTAGTCTTATGCTAGCAAATTCTTGCTTCATATCATCAAACCTAGCACTTTGATCTTGTTTCAAATTATCAATCTTAGCATTTTGCTCATCAAACCTAGCATTTAGCTCATCAAACCTAGCATCTTGTCTATCAAACTTTTGTGTTAAGAACGCTATAAGATTTAGATCATTTTTAGCTCCTACCATACTTGTTTCATTTGATATTTCTACTACTTCCTCATGAATTGTTACATTTGAAACGTTTTCACTTACAGCTACACTATCGTTTGAGTCATTGTTAAAGGTTAGGTCTAAATCTTGAGATTCTTCATCTAAGTTTTGAATGTTTTCACTGAATAAAACTTCATTATTTTTATTGTTGCTCCATCTTAATATAGAAAATATTTACTCATTAGAACCTGAACTTTCTCGAACCGATTTCCCACTCAGCAGCATCTCCCATTCATAATTCATCGAAATATCTATCCTACCAATAATTTTTTATAACCAGGGATATATTTTGTAGTTTGAGTCCCACACCAGGGCGTACCATTTGCCGTGCTACCAATTTATCCTTAATAGGTTGAATAGCATTTTTCACCTATTAACCTAAAGAAAGTTATCGGCTCCAAAATGGTAGATTCTTGATAAATTATGAATGGATCTTTTGAATTTGAATTTATTTTCACCAAAAAAGCACTTTACATCATTAAAATGAAATGAAACAAAATGAAAATTAAACTATACAAAACAGAAACAAAATTATAAATTATACTGAATACTTATGTACAATAGATTAAGTAAATAACTTAATAAATAAACTTGACATAGTACAGTAGTAGAAGTAAAATGAAATGTTCAGTTAACTTCATTGTAAAAGCAATTTTTCCTTTTTGGCACTGCCAACATAAGTAACACATGTGTGTTTGCAGTGAGTTGTAGTTCATTCACACTATTTGCTATGCAGTGACAATGATTTTGAAATACGAAAGTACATAAAAGGAGATGTAGAAATAAAAATAAAAATAAAAGAGGAAAAATTAGCTGAAAGTCGATGTAGGGAGGCCACCATGATTTTTTTAAAGAATTTATAAAATTATTGGGTAGGATTTAATCCAGATTGTTTATTATTTATATAGCAAATGTTAAATATCTAAAAAATATAATATTAATCCAAATCACAGATCTATACAGTTAGCTTAAAGAAAATATTTTGGTATATCCAATTATCCAGACTGATGTGTAGAGCAAGAGTGATTTTTTTGGTTATAAAATCATTGGGAATTTTGTTTACCATGTAATTGCTGAAGTATGTTAATTGATGCCTGCATGTTGTAAGTTTTATGAGATTGATATTGTATTTATTGTTTGGACGAGTGTTATAGGGTGTTTCGCGCAAAACATATTGAGACTTATTTTTATTTATATGGAGAATGACCTTTTTTACATAATTTTGTCTTAGCATTGGAACTTTAAACTCAAGGGAGATTTCTCTACTTGGATATAATCTAGGTTTACCAAGCGCCGCTCTTATCATGTGTTTTTGGATAATGAACAATTTGTTTAAATGTGTATCATATGCACCTCCCCAAACTTCAATAATGTATTGGAATATTGAGTGGGCATAAGCAAAATATATCTTTCTTATTATATCAAGGTTCTTTAATTTATTAATTTTATAAAAAACATAGATGAGGTATTTGGATTTGGAACATGAGTATTCAATGTGTTTATCCCATTTGAGATGCTGGTCCAGTAGAATACCTAGATATTTTATTGTTTGAACTCTTTCTAGGGTTTTTGCAACTTCTGGATTATATGCTGTGTTATTTTCATGTGTCTCCATTGTAATAGAAAGTTTCAAAGCTGTTGGTGGTTGACCTGTTATGTTGGGTGAAAAAGTCATGTATTTTGTTTTATCTGCATTTAGTGTCAATATGTGTTCTTGGAGCCATTTGTATACAATTTTTATGTTAGTGTTTGCAGTGTTGAAAGTTTCTTCCCAAGTATTGCCACTGAAAACCAATACCGTATCATCTGCAAAGGATAAAGTGTGGTACAATTTGTTAAGTTTAGTTTCAGAAGGTCGTTCACATAAATCAGGAAAAGAAGCGGTGATAACACAGTTCCTTGTGGCAAACCGAATCTTGTTGTACATTGTAATATTACATTTTTTCTCACATTGGAATCGAATCTTCAATTCGAGATCTATGAAACTTTATAGTAAATATCAGAGTCATCGATAGACGGACAAACTTTTTGACTGAGAATTTTTTATCGTAAATGATTGTTGCATTGTTCCATGGTGTCACCGAGGCTGGGTTAACAAAATTAATAGATAAATGGTTTATTTAAATAGAGAATATATATAAAAATTTGAAATAATAGTTTCAAAATAAAGTTTTATTGAGAACAAATATAAAATGTGAATTCTAAACTTGTAATTTATAATTTTTTGGTGACGTGTCTGTAACGTTGAAGTGTCTAGAAGCTTTTGCTCTCTTCTGACTTGTAGCTTTTCCTGTGGCTTCTTTCTCTCTGAAACATGGCTGGCTGTTGTGTGTTGTAAATTTTTGCTCTCTGAATAATTTTCGTTTAAGTGAATTTATTAATGTTTTAAATTGAGTTTTAAACAGTTTATAGTGTTCTATTTTGTTTGTATATTGCTATTTGTGTATTCAAGCCAATAGCCACTGTTTTTCAACTATAATCTGGATAAGTACCCTTAGCTTGTAGTAACTTTAAATGCTTAGGCTTGTAATATATTGTTCTTTGTGTATTGTGTATATTACCAAAATTCTTTTGAAGATTATAAGTTCATTTGCTCTGAAAACTGGATTTCTCATTCATAGGCGATAGATCCATTCATAGTTATCAGAATCTATTACATTGGAGCCGACAACTATCCTTAGGTTAATAGGTGTTAATGCTATTCCAACCGATTAAGGAAAAATTGGTAGCACGGCAATGGTACGCCCTGGTGTGAGACTCAACTACAAAATATATCCCTGGTTTATAAAATTATTGGTAGGATAGATATCTTGATGAATTATGAATGGGAGATGCTGCTGAGTGGGAAATCGGTTCGAGAAAGTTCAGGTTCTAATGAGTAAATATTTTTTACGCAGTAGCAAGATGGAGAACAATAAAAATAATGAAGTTTTATCCAGTGAAAACATCAAAACTTAGATGAAGAATCACAAGATTTAGACCTAACCTTAAACAATGACTCAAACGATAGTGTAGCTGTAAGTGAAAACGTTTCAAATGTAACAATCCATGAAAAGTAGTAGAAATATCAAATGAAACAAGTATGGTAGGAGCTAAAAATGATATAAATCTTATAGCATTCCTAACACATAGGTTTGATGAGCAAAATGCTAGGTTTGACGAGCAAAATGCCAAGATTGATGAGCAAAATGCTAAGATTGATAATTGAAACAAGATCAAAGTGCTAGGTTTGATGATATGAAGCAAGAATTTGCTAGCATTAGACTAGAGCAGGTTAGTATAAACCTTCTATTGAAAAATGCACATGAAACATTGAGTGATAATCATGAAGATGAAAACAAATTGAAGCAGGATAATAGTAGTGTTGAGATACAAGATCAACTCATTCAAGTTTCTGACAATGTAGGCCTAGTTACTGTTGTTGAAAAAGTCAACCTTAATGAGATAGTAGAATTGAGTAAAGAAGTAGGTAGGGAGTTGTCTTCACTGAAAGTCAACTATCATGAAAGTAATATTGCTACATTGAAGGTTAGGAAAACTATGAACAAAGTGAATGATTACATGAGACAGGTTTCTGTGGAGGTTAGGAATAATGTAAACAAAATGAATGTTGCTTTGAGTCAAGTTGATGAGTTCAACTTTCAACTGAAAATTGAAAAGGTGTATGCAATGCATTCTCAAGTGAACATGACTAACTTTTGTAAGCAAAATGGCTTTGTTGAAACAAATGAACCCATGAATAAAATTATGTTCTTGAAGAAAACAAAACACAAAGTCACCATTGATGTGTTAGTATTCAAAGGTTGTTTCAAGTTGCTTATTTACAAGATGATGACTGTGATTCACATGATGAAAGGGTATTCCCCAACACACAATGATTAGGAATCCTGTGTCATGCCGGGATTCAGAATAGCAATGACCGTAAATACTACATATGGTAAGAGTCCATAATTGTATCTTTTTTCTTTCCTGTAGCCTATTTTCTTGGCCCTTAATCTTTTCAAATTTCGATTCTTTCCTGTCTTTGTGTAATGTTCAGTAAATTTCTTCTATGATGCATATCTTAACCAATCTTGTCCATAGTCATTTAAATTTGTATTTTTTCTGAAATAATTTTGGAAGTTTAAATAGTAGTTTATTTTCCTAATCTTTAAATTGTTGATAAAACTTAACTTTTCTAAAATCTATCCATTGTAGTGTAAATAATTGTTTGCTTGTGGTATATTTTTTCATCATGTATTACATATTTTAATCATGTCTATTTTTTTCAGGTATCATATTAGGTAATTAGGTTTTTCAGAGCAATTTTTTCCCATGTTCTCATCTTTCATTGCATATGTGCCATAAGCCATATGTAATTAGGTTATAGTTTTCTTCTGGGCTTTTAACCCATTTGCATTTTTTTTTTGCTGTCCAATACTTTGGATTTTTGGTAGACAAGTAGGTGTGATTCTTTTAGAGGTGTGGGCGTGAACCACATACGGCTGGACTCGATTATCTGACCTACTTGTTTGCGATATAAAAACCTTAAGACTGCAACATCAAATGTTTGTAAAAACTTTTGCATACTTTTGTTTTTGTGGTCCGATACTAGAGTCTGCTATCACATTGCCTTACAGACATCTAGGAACTCTCCACCCAGTCACAATAGTCAACATTTTTTTTCCTTCACCAGTGTTTTTGTGGGAGTGATAGCTCACAATTATAACAAATTAGAGTCATACTTGGAATTTACAAAATTCCATAGTAGTATATTTTATTAAATATACTTCCTCATGAAAGTTCAGTACTGACATGTAGGATAGGCTCTAATTAATCTTTCTCTTCTTTGTATTATTTAGGAATTTATTTACCCAATTTTCTTTTCCTCTTGTTTGTATTTTTTAGGGAACTTATTTACCCATTATTCATCTTGATCATCTTTGTATTGTAATCTTGAAATGTTTGTACTTATTATACAGTCTTTAAATGATAAATTATTTTCAAAAATAAATGGTTCAATTTAGAACATGCTGAAATCTATTCTTATGTAAAAATTCTTTTGTTATAATAAATAAACTTCAAAATTTGAAAGTATTAATAAATTGTGTAGCCATATATGTGATGTATTAATGAAAGTTAACTTGAATAATAATGTTTTCATTTAATAAAAACGTGTTGTTATATTATTAATTGAAATAAGTTTTTGTGATTGATGTCTTTTTCTAAATTTAAAAAAAAACTGTTTGTTCTATAAATTTTGATATGATTGATTATCGTTTGAAATGGATGCTGGAGTGTATGTAGAATTTTTAGTGGGGTTTGTTGATTAGAATTTTGCTGGTATGTGATGTTTTTTGAGATGGAAAACCATTATTGCCTAAAGAAGAAATGACCAGAAGGTTATGACTTAGAGAGGCAGTAATGAGATAATATTTTTGTGTTGATTACTTATTTTGATTGCCATAGATGCAAAATAATGATTAATAATGTTGATTGCCATAGATGCAGATGATTAATTATGAATATTGATTGCCTTTGAAGCAAAATATTATTGATGTTTTGAATGATTTCTTGTTTAATGATTGATAGTAAAGTTTTGTCATGAAATGTAGTTTGTGTTTAGAACATTGAAAAGTCGAAATAAACTATAGTATCCAACAAACGATGATTGATAATATTAAATAATTTGCTTTTTATACAATTTTTGAACAAAAAATTAAAACTAAATAATTTTGAAACCCTGAATGATAAATCATGAATGTGAAATGAACTTGCTATAAATGAAATGTTATACTAAATGATAATGAAATGCAGATATATTATGAAATGATTGTGAATAGAAGATCAATTGTCTGAAATTATTGAAATATGTATTGAAATTATTTTTTGTTGTGATGATCTGATGTTTTTTACAATTTTGATAATGATACAGGGTGTTATGAAATTCTATTTCTATTTTGAAGAATGGATAAATTTTGATATTTTAACAGTGAATAGATGGAAATGAAATTTTTTTTTGTATTGAAATTTATAATTGATATCTCCATATTTCACAATTTATGTATTGCTGACTGTATAATAAGATGTTAACAAATTTCAATTTTATATTGACTATATACTTAAAAATAATTTTCATGTGTATTAGAGTGTATTGATAGCCTAATCAAGTTTTTCTTCTTAGTTTATAAGCATTTTAAGATAACAGGTACAGCACAGACATTAACATTGAAATAATTATCATGTGAATCTCGAAATCAGCAACAAGTGAACGCCATGGAGAGTGTTAAGAACATTTGGGTGATTTTCGAACTAGTGTGATTCAACTACGCCTAAATCTATGCTGATGCCTATACTAATAACTATGCCAATGTCAACGCCAATAACTACGCCAATATCAATGCCAATGCCTGCGCCAATGCTGATGCCAACACCAATAACTACGCCAATGCCTGCGCCAATGCCTGTGCCAATGCCAATAGCTACGCCAATGCCTGCGCCAATGCTGATGCCAACACCAATAACTACGCCAATGCCTGCGCCAATGCCAATAGCTACGCTAATGCCTGCGCCAATGCCGATGCCTGCGCCAATGCCAATAGCTATGCCAATGCCTGCACCAATGCTGATGGCAATGCCAAAATCTACGCCGATGCCTGCGCCAATGCCAATGCCTGCGCCAATGCTGATGCCAATGCCAATAGCTACGCCAATGCCTGCGCCAATGCTAATGCCAATGCCAATATCAACGCCGATGCCAATAGCAATGCCAACGCTTATTGCTGACTTTGTATCTCAAACTTCAACACTACTACATTACCTGGAGGTAATTGCCATCCATGTTCACATTTGCAACTTTGAATTCAAAATAACAGTCACAGTATCATGAAAGAATTGATTCAAAAAAAAATCCTCTCCTAAATTATTCCTGTATGCAGAACTCTAAACCTTGAAAGCTGAAAATATCAAAAAACCAAACCTTACCTAAATTAATCCTCACCTAATTAATCCTGTATGCAGCGTCTATCTCTTTTCCGAAAAACGAATTACATTGTCATTTCAAGCCTGAAATGTACATTGTATAATTATATGATACAAAATTTACGTGACTCTGTATCGAGTTTGGTATGCAGCCGTCTACTACAAGCATGAGGCAATGCTAACTGAGATGTCACCTGTATCGAGTTTGATATGCATCAGTCAACTACAAGTATCAGCCCAACACTACAAGTATTCGGATCAGCCCAACACTAACGTCATCACATGGAGTCACACTTAACTGAAAATCATACTGAGTGCCTTAACGGACTGTTTTCAAAAATGTGCATCGATAAAATCAACCACGTCAATAGTGAAAGAAATGAACATTTTTTGATTTATTGAAATTTTATGTGAAAATTAAATGTAACAATTCATCAATTCATTTAAAAAAAATAATAAATTTTCATTCAACATACTAATTTTTATGCAATAAAAAATTAAATTTTCTATCTATTAAATTATTTGCAATTTCAAAAAAAAAAAACTATTCTTTATATATTAAACTTTCTGTTGAGATATTTTCCTTTAAATGTCTAGAAGCTTTTGCTCTCTTCCTGACTTGTAGATTTTCCTGTGGCTTCTTTCTCTCTGAAACATGGCTGGCTGTTGTGTATTGTAAATTTTTGCTCTCTGAATAATTTTCGTTTAAGTGAATTTATTAATGTTTTAAATTGAGTTTTAAACAGTTAATAGTGTTCTATTTTGTTCGTATATTGCTATTTGTGTATTCAAGCCAATAGCCACTGTTTTTCAACTATAATCTGGATAAGTACCCTTAGCTCGTAGTAACTTTAAATGCTTAGGCTTGTAATATATTGTTCTTTGTGTATTTGTGTATATTACCAAAATTCTTTTGAAGATTATAAGTTCATTTGCTCTGAAAACTGGATTTCTCATTCATAGGCGATAGATCCATTCATAGTTTATCAAGAATCTATTACATTGGAGCCGACAACTATCCTTAGGTTAATAGGTGTTAAATGCTATTCCAACCGATTAAGGAAAAATTGGTAGCACGGCAACATCTGACATCTGTTTGTCCATGGAGAGAGAGGCATTGTGTTCTTCCACCCAAATATGTGTCTAAAAGTTTCTTTACTGTGCCACTTATTCCAGATCTATCTAATTTATCCAACAATATATTGTGGGGTATCGTGTCGAACGCTTTTGATAAATCCATGAATACTGCCAGGGTTTTTTTATTACTGTTGAAATTTTCAAAAATTATTTTGTTAAAATGGATGACTGCATCTTTTGTGGATTTGTTCTGTTGGAAACCATACTGATTATTGCATATTACATTATCTTTATCTAAAAATTTCAAAATTCAAATTTTTATAATTTTCTCTAATATTTTTGAAATGTTGCTTATTAAACTTATTGGTCTATAGTTTTCTGGTTTATTTAGGTCTCCAGTTTTTGGGATAGGAATAACTCTGGCTTCTTTGAATTTATTAGGAAAATACCCATCGCTCAAGCATTTGTTAAATATATATTTTAATGGTTCAATTTTTATTAATTAGTACAGTAGCCTCTCTCTTATCCGGACTCATCGGGACTGAGGCCAGTCCGGATAACGTTTTTTCCAGTTAAACCGACGTTCCCTAAGAGTCATTAAATTGGTATGCATATTTTGTAGTTTATTAGCCAATAATGACTTTTACGTAAAAATAATAAAGCTAGACGCTTTATTATGATATCTGTGAACACAAAACACAAGAAAATAGTTAGTTGCTAAGCCTTTTTACATTTGAAATATTTAAAACCAAACAGTCATTATGATTCGTGGCAGGTGCAGAAGTACTGTACAGTCCGGTTGAACCGATGTGCTGATGATTATTTTCTGGTTAAAGAGATGTCACTTCCGTGGAGTGTAGTCTGGTTAAACCGATGTCTGGTTAAAAGGTGTCGGTTAAGAGAGAGGCTACTGTATATATTTTTATACTTTTATAATTTTCATTACATATATTAGTATATATTTTTTTATTAGTATATATTAGTGGTATAATATTTTTTATTAATTAGTTTATCTTTTATCCTGAAATTTAAAATATCTAGATTTTTAACACTCGGCCCCTGCACACAGGTTCTTTAACCTTGCGGGGACCTTCCTTATATTCATTGTATAATTTAATTTTATACTGTAATTCATCATTCTAATGTAATTCTATTTCTATGTTTCTGATTTTCTGTTGATGTTATTATTATTAAGGATAAATAAACGATTTTGATTTTTTTTTTTGAATTATTACCCCTGATATTTTTTTAATGTAATGTCCTGTCAAATTGTCAGGCCCAGGTGTAGATCTGTTTTTTGTTGATTTATAATTGTTATTAGTTCATTTGAATTTGTTGGGTAGAGGAAGATACTTTGTTGGCTTATGTTAGATAGGGATTGAGGAATTGGTATATTATTCATATTTTCTGTAATTTTTTTAGCAAAAGATTCACCTACGTTAGCAAAATATTGATTTAGATACTTGCTTCTAATTTTATTTCCTTGGAACTTTTTTTAGTTTCCAGAAGTTCATTAATATATTCCCATGTTTTTTTTGGATTATATTCATGTTCTGCAAACTTCTCATTAAAATAATCAATTTTAGCCTTTTTTATTAAATTTGTAAGAGTATTTCTGTAGTTTTTATATCGTGTTTTTAGTTGAATATTGTTTGGCTGTCTTGTAAGTTTACGGTGTAATTTATCTCTCTCACGTATTGAATTTACTAGACTGGGCGTAATCCATTTTTTAAGTGGCTGGTTTTTCTTTTTTAATCTGATGGTCTTTGTTCTTTTTATAGTAAGTGTAGTTAGTGTTTCTATGAAAATGTTGACCATTGTATCAATGTTTTCCTCATTATAAACTTTGTTCCAGTCTTCTCTCTGTAAATCTGTAATTAGTCCATCATAATCTATTATGTTTTTTGTCCATTCCTCTCTGATGGCATTATTATTAATGGTTTCACTCAGATGCAGTGAAATACTGAAGTGGTCAGTTATGTTTGTTTTTATAATTGCACCATACAATGCATCTCTATTGTTCTTATCCTCCTTGAAAAAAATGTGATCAATACATGAACCATTCTCATTACCTATCCGTGTTGGTTTGTTGATAAAAGACTTGAATCCTTTCATGTGTAAGGTGCTCAAATACTCATTTGATAAATTATTATTTGATAGAATATCTATATTAATATCACCTAGTATAATTACATTGGAATTTTCTTTTATTCTTTCCAGGCATGCATCCAAACTTGCAATAAAATTATTTATGTTACGAGCTGGTGATCGGTAAATAGAAATAATTGTATATTTCTTATAATTCAATAAATATGAAATGCATATGGTATTTGATTCATCAATATTCAAGTCAATGATTTCATAATCAAAATTTTTATCTATGAATAAACATATTCCGTCACATTTTGTATATTTACATTTTTTCTGTATAACATTGTAGCCTTCAAGATTATAGCATCATCTGTAATCCAAGTTTCGGACAAAGCGATCACATGGAATTTAAAATTAACATTATTTAAATAGTGTAATATCTCTCCAAAGTTCTTATTTATACTCCGAATATTTGTATGGAAAACATTTAACATGTTGTTATTGGTTAGGCCTAATTCATATCTCTGTGGTTCGAATAAGAAAAGGTCATCTATCTCAGTAGTATCATGATAGCCTATGCCCTCATCACCTTCAAAAACTGACATAATGTTAAAGTAAAAGTTAGATTTTTTTAAAAAAGTGGGGGAAATATTAGAGGAGAAAAAATTTTTTGGAAGGAAAAGGAGAAAAAAAGTTGTTTTTTTAGATAAGTCGATCATCTCAACCTACCGGTGATAAAATTCATTGCTGAACCGTACCTACTAATAAAATAAAAAAATTCCGAAAAATAAAAATTGAAATTATTCGTGTGAAAAATAAATGAAAAGATAAAATTTAAGCGTCAGTAAATAGATGTCATGGAAAGAAGGAAAAATCAATTTATTTACTAAAAGATTAACCAGTGGAGAACCGATGTCAGAGTACGGAGTGTTGCCAAGTTGCCATGATAAACAAGATAGGGTTGATTTTGATAGATGTTAAAATTGTTGCCATATTCTGTATTGATACTAGCCTCCTCAAAACAAGAATAACTAGCGCAAAATGAAGACGAAAGAGCCGTAATAACAATAAGCAAAGGAATTCGTTTAGAATGATAAGATTAGTTTCTTGTTTATTGGCAATCAGACTTCTAAAAGATTGGTTTATTCAATGGCTCAATCTCGAGTAGCCACATAATTGTCCATTCAAAGACAAGGTCCTTTTACTGTAGCCCACGCTACTATATTTCATTGAAATCTGATAATTTCATTCTCTTAATTTTATAATTAGCTATTTTTACAATTTATCATTTTCTCATATTTTCTATCTTCTTTTTATTGAAAATTGTATTATGTTGGAAATTATTGTATAGTGTGGAGGAGGCAAAATGGGTTTTTTACCTGTTGTCTCCATGAATAAATAAATAAAATGAATAAACAAATAAATAAATAATATGATATAGCCTAATAATTAATTACAAGCATATTGAAGTTGGAAAGACTATTGCTAATGAATAGGAAATCCAGTTTTCAGAGCAAATCAACTTATAATATTCATAAGAATTTTGGCAATATACAACATAAATCCACAAAACAATACCTTACAACACTTAAACATATAGCATCATTACAAGCTAAAATACTTATCCATTTATATAGTTGGAAACAATGTCTATAGGCTTGTAGACACACAAATCAAATTATACAAAATTAGAACACCATGAAACTATTCAAATCTCAAATTAAAACATTATAAATTTCAATTAAACAGAAAAATATTCAGAGAGCACAAAACACTTTTCATAGCCAGCCACCATTTTTTTTAGAGAATGGCTTACAAAGATAGCATTTTAGATGAAGCCAAAAACAGTGACGACATTATGAACACGTCATCGATATTAAATTCCAAAAAATTATAAATTACAAGTTTAGAATTTACATTTTACATTTGTTCTCAATAAAACTTTATTTTGAAACTGTTATTTTATATTTATTTATCCTCTATGCTATTTATAATGATCTGTTAATTCTGTTAACTCTGTTTCGGTGATACCATGAAATGTGCAACACAATTATTTATAATAAATTCTCAGTTAAAAGTTGTCCGCATATCGATTACTTTGATATTTACTATCAAGTTTTATAGATCTCGAATTGAAGATTCGATTTTAATTGAGAAAAAAATGTAATATTACAATACTAATAATAATAATATAATAATAATAATAATAATAATAAAAATAATAATACAGAACGGTGGCTCTGTTTCAAATCAATGATCCATCAAATTGGCTATTATAAAGGGAAAACTCGTGTGAGAGAGAGAGAGTGAAACTTGTGAGAGAGAGTGATAGAGAGAGAGAGAGAGAGAGAGAGAGAGAGAGAGAGAGAGAGAGCGAGAGAGAGAGAGATTATATTAGATTTATTTATTTATGTATGTCACAATAATTACTGGCTTATACACTAATTTACATTAAATGATGGTAATGCTAATTATTCAACAAATTTTACAAAGTATAAAAAATTGATCAATGATCTGAGTAGATTTTTGCCCACACCTGTCTCTATCAGAGTTCCCAGTGTCGCTCTGGGCCGGCTAAACTCAGTCGGCGACTGGGGAGGGCCGCGGCAGGGGACGGGAGTCTCGGTGGGGCGTCCGTCAACCACCCTCGCTCGGGTTGGGGGTTGAAACAGGGCTTTGAGTGCTTTGGAGGAATGTTTCCCTCTTTTAGGAAAGAGGGGCCGTGCTTTCGCACTGCCAAACAGGGTTGGTCGCGGAAAGAAGGGAACAGGAACCTTGCAGTGTTAGTCGTGAGAAAAGGGCTTCGTGTCGGGACTGAGTCCTAGTCCTCGGGCACCGGGTGTCTTCCCGGGGTCCGGGTTGGTTGCGGGGCTCTGGTAAAGGCTTTCCCTGGCCTTCCCAGAGGTCCTCTTGTGATCCCGCACTGGACCGGTGCGCTGCGGCGGCCAGCACTCTGGACTTTCCTAAGTCCTACTGCCGGGCACTAGCTGTCCTCCCGGGGTCCGGATCGGCCGCGGAGTTGCGGGAAAGGCTTTTCCTGGCCTTCCTAGACGTCCTCTTGCGATCCCGCACTGGACTACTGCGCTGCGGCGGCCAGCACTCTAGACTTTCCTAAGTCCTACTGGCCGGGC
Organism: Nilaparvata lugens; assembly: GCF_014356525.2. Classification (NCBI taxonomy): domain Eukaryota; kingdom Metazoa; phylum Arthropoda; class Insecta; order Hemiptera; family Delphacidae; genus Nilaparvata; species Nilaparvata lugens. The sequence goes on along the minus strand of NC_052518.1, from coordinate 64,547,586 downwards.
ACTAGCTGTCCTCCTGGGGTCCGGATCGTCCGCGGAGTTGCGGGAAAGGCTTTTCCTGGCCTTCCTAGACGTCCTCTTGCGATCCCGCACTGGACCAGCACGCTGCGGCGGCCAGCACTCTGGACTTCCTAAGTCCTACTGGCCGGGCACTAGCTGTCCTCCTGGGGTCCGGATCGTCCGCGGAGTTGCGGGAAAGGCTTTTCCTGGCCTTCCTAGACGTCCTCTTGCGATCCCGCACTGGACCAGCACGCTGCGGCGGCCAGCACTCTGGACTTTCCTAAGTCCTACTGGCCGGGCACTAGCTGTCCTCCTGGGGTCCGGATCGTCCGCGGAGTTGCGGGAAAGGCTTTTCCTGGCCTTCCTAGACGTCCTCTTGCGATCCCGCACTGGACCAGCACGCTGCGGCGGCCAGCACTCTAGACTTTCCTAAGTCCTACTGGCCGGGCACTAGCTGTCCTCCTGGGGTCCGGATCGTCCGCGGAGTTGCGGGAAAGGCTTTTCCTGGCCTTCCTAGACGTCCTCTTGCGATCCCGCACTGGACCAGCACGCTGCGGCGGCCAGCACTCTAGACTTTCCTAAGTCCTACTGGCCGGGCACTAGCTGTCCTCCTGGGGTCCGGATCGTCCGCGGAGTTGCGGGAAAGGCTTTTCCTGGCCTTCCTAGACGTCCTCTTGCGATCCCGCACTGGACCAGCACGCTGCGGCGGCCAGCACTCTGGACTTTCCTAAGTCCTACTGGCCGGGCACTAGCTGTCCTCCTGGGGTCCGGATCGTCCGCGGAGTTGCGGGAAAGGTCTTTCCTGACCTTCCTGGATGTCCTATCTCGCCTCGATGCCCCACTGGTGGCCTACCAATGGGGAGTCAGGTTTCGACCAAACCTGACGTGTTGTCGTTGGTCGAAACTGGCAACCCGTCGTCCAAACAGGTTAAGTGTCGTTTAACACTCGCCCAAACGAGTGTAGAGCAGTGGAGTTCACTGTGTGAGAGGCTAATCGACTTCAGCCTCGACACAACTCCCGGTCGCTGAAGAAATCGGAGGTCACGTAGTACGGGTGTACTGTGACGTTGCTAGCTGCTCGCTGCTTCCTTCTCACCTCTCTCGACCGCTCGACTTGGCTCTCCGAACTCGACTGCCTCTTGCTGGCCTTTCTCGAGCCTCCCTCAGTGACCGAGAGGGAGGGGAGAGAGGATGCGCAGCAACGCTGAGCGGTAGGCCAGTGGCTGGCTTGAACGTTGACCCCTCAGATTCTATGAAAGATAGCCGAGCGTCGAATAAATGAGCCCTAAATTCAATGCCTTTCTCTAGTTACGATATACATCGTGACACACTGTTCCTACTAAGGGAAGGGGGGGGAAAAGAGAGGGGGTGGAGAGGGGGGGGTGAGGATGGAAGGGGTAAACGGCAGACAGAAGGTCCCAAATGCCTGAGTACATTCTGCCGCCTCTCCGCCGGTCAACATAGACCGAACATAAACTGGGCGCCAGGTTGGTTCCTCGCCAACCGGTGGTGATGCGTCGGCACCATCCGAAGAAATGAGCAAGCTACCCGGCCAGATCCTAGGCCTAGCTTCAGAGAAGATCTTGAAGATCTGCGCCATGCTTTCGCACTGCGTTGAGACGCCGTGTTCGCACACTGCAAGAGACCGCCGTGTTTGCACACTGCAAGAGGCCGCCGTGCTTCCGCACTGCGATGGGGGACGCCGTGCTTTCGCACTGCAAGAAACGCCGTGCTTTCGCACTGCAAAGGACCGCCGTGCTTCCACACTGCAATGGGGGACGCCGTGTTTGCACACTGCAAGAGGCCGCCGTGCTTCCGCACTGCGATGGGGGACGCCGTGTTTGCACACTGCAAGAGGCCGCCGTGCTTCCGCACTGCGATGGGGGGACGCCGTGCTTTCGCACTGCAAGAAACGCCGTGCTTTCGCCCTGCATGGCCGTGTTTTCGCCCTGCATGGCCGTGTTTTCACACTGCCTTGCTTCGCCGTGCTTGCGCACTGCATGTGCCGGGCTTTCGCCCTGCATGGCCGTGTTTTCACACTGCCTTGCTTCGCCGTGCTTGCGCACTGCATGTGCCGGGCTTTCGCCCTGCATGGCCGTGTTTTCACACTGCCTTGCTTCGCCGTGGCTACTCACCTACGGCTTGACCCAAGCCCGTTGACCGTCCGGGAGGCGCACTCGGATCCTCGGACGGCCGGCGCGAGGGCGCCTTCCGGGGCGGAAAGATTGGTGGGTAACCTTCCTCACCGTAGGCCGATCCCCAATGGTGATTAGGGCGAGGCCTCGTCCGCAGTCGGTGGTAGACAGGCGAACTGCCGGCGGCAATGATGAGTCTTCCTCTTCTTCCTCCGAGGAGAGTTCGAAGACCTCGGATTCGGCTGGGTGGACGGCAGCGGCGGGACGGGGAGGTGACGATGGCTGGCTGCTGGTAACCGGGAAACAGCTGGGACCCCCTGGAAGTTCGCGGGGTTCGGTGGAGGCTGCTCCCCAAGCCTCAGTGAGTCCTCTTTCTCGTACCCAAATGGGGGTAGGGGCAGTCGGGGTCGCAGTTGTCGTTACGGCAAAAGGAGGGGTCGCGGGGCGGACAGCCTCCTCAGAGGTCCCGTATGCGGGTGAGAATGAGAAACCCCCGCCTCCTCCCTCGAGTAAGGTGTCCTCATCCTCCGTGGGGACCTCCGGGACCTCCATAGGGGTATCAGCGACTGTAGAGGACGATGGCAGTGGAGTGTCGGCCCGAACTGGACTAGGAAGAGGTTGGTGAGCAGGCTGAGTCACCGTGACTACAATGTTGCGGTCGCGGCTCGTCCGCAGAGCGGGGAACTCCTCGAACAGTTCCCTGGAGGCAGCCTCTACCATGCTATCCACCGGCGGAGTCCGCTGCTGGAGGAGCCGGAGTAGCTGTTGACCTATAATACGCTCCGATTGCCACCGGGTGAGGCCTTCCCGGTTGTGTTGGAAAACCTGCACCTCCCATCTGGTGACGCAGCGCATTCTCTTCACCTGGCAATATTTAGCCATGATGGCATGGATGGCTTCATGATCGTCTGCCGATGTCTTGTGGCCGGGGTCTAAGATGGTGGTAGTAGCCTCTTTCCTGTTCACCACTGCCAGGGCAATACCTCCCCCCCGAATCAGAGGAAACCCGAGGAGAGTGTCTCTCTTTAGGTTCCTCAACACCTCCCGAAGTCCTTCAGGGGTTCGGTTCGCGTGTCGGGTGCGCAACGCCTGAAAAGGCGTGAACCTCGCCTTCTCTGTCACCGACAGCCGCTCCATTTCCCGCAGCACCTGATCCGTAAAGCAGGCCCGGAACGACGGCATTTTCTCCTCTTTTTTTTTTTAGAAAAAAAAAAGTGGTAGTTGAGAGGACTCGAAGGCGTAGACAGGGAGAAAGATAAGAGGTGGTGATGAGTGATGTTAAAAGAGAGCAGTTGGTGATGGCGTTGACCAAGTTTGGAGATAATAATAAAAAAAAAACACAAGTCTCACAACTCCAGGAAAGGCACCGAAAAAAAAGAACTAGAATTCGGAGAGGTTATTTGAAGTGAAAAATGTTGAAAGAAATAAAGATGCAAATCAAAAAGTCACTAGTAATAAGGTCGCTTTACTGTAGCCTGTCACCCGATGTTGCCTACACGGTAGCTTACAACGGACTGACTAAGTGAAGTTTGAGAAGCAACCATAAACGGGGAAAAACAGGAATAAACGGGAATTATTAGATTGCATATAATGAAAAACAATGCAGGATCGGACGAGAATAATCTGTTTAGTAGACAAAATAAATTGATTATTTTATCTTATCGCTATGCGTCGACCGCTCAACAGGCACGTAGCACTGAAATTCAGATTTAACTGGCAGAACGGTATAATAGGAAAAATGTTGTTTCTCAATGCCAATTCCTATATGAGATGATGACAAGCCTTTTCTCATAAAATTCCTTATTAGAATTATATTATTGAAGATAGAAATATAGCCATAGAAAATGTCTACAAGCACAGGCCGTGGGAAACTCGGACCTGTCTACTGAACGTGACTAAATCACAATTAAAACAATAGCACAATAAAGCATAGACTACTGTAATACCAATACAGCTCCAGTTTCTTTCAAAACGAGACGAATTTGAAATAATGAAATAATGAAGATTTTATTTCAGTAAAATCACTTTATGGATATTTTCATTTTCAATAAAATATTGGAGAGAGACTGATCAAAATTTGAAACCAACAAAAACGATTGTAGTACACTATGACTTACAATCACATGCAACTTATTCAAATGCCATGAATAATCGGTTGCCCAATTACATGCAACTTATTCAAATACCATGAATAATCGGTTGCCGAATTACATGCAACTTATTCAAATACCATGAATAATCGGTTGCCTAATCACACGCAACTTATTCAAATACCATGAATAATCGGTTGCTACATAATATACTTCTATCCACAGAAAAATAACTCCTGTTATTTTCCGTAACGTAATACATTTATTACCACGGACCCAAGCAATTATCGCCGGCTTTATTTTATGATCAAAATAAATATTCAATCCAAAACCTCATGGACAAATAATATTATTCAGAAAACATCTGATAATTAATTTCCTCCAATGTTAATTATCGTTATACAGTTCACAAATTGTGGACGACAACATGATAAATGAAATAATTCAAATTCCATCTCTTTGACCCGTGCTTGGCAAGGGGAATTGGATTAAGAGCTCTGAGACAATAAGATGGCGATATAGTTGGAGATGAAAATAAAAGCAACAATAATTTTTCGACTTTACAGAAAAAGCCTAGAAACCGCTTATCTGTTTTAATTGAACTAGGATGGTTGAGTTGCCATTCAGCTTAATTTCGACTCTGTTTAAACAGGACCATTTACTCGAAAGAAAATTGTTATGAATGCTACCTTTAAATATAGGCCTAATGTTCACATATTTCTCTGAATCGAGAAATAATTATTTCATGCTCCAATATCAGGCTAGTTTCAACTATTCCAATGCTATCAATTATCTCAAACCCCATAAATAAACGGGCTATATTTCCAAATATATTTTCCTCCAAATTTTAGGTATTATTTCTCCTCCTGGTCACTCACCTTACTGCTGCTGTTGAATTACTCTTCCCCGATACTCCATCAGGCGAGTGGGCAGCGACACCCGGCTTACTCGATTCCTCCTGCCGTCACCGCTCTCCTCCACACTGGCTCCTCCATCATTGTCCTCTCCGCCGTCGCGGGCGGCTCGCATTCCGCTGTCGTCCTCTCCATCTTCCTCCTCTTCTTCCTCGGGAAGGGGCGGCAAGATTTTTATATCCTTTACATGAACCGTCAGCATTTTACCAGCAGCTCCTTTCAGCAACACTACAGAGGCGCTCAGCATTTTCTCTACCTCATAAGGCCCAGAAAATTTTGGAGCCAGCTTCGCCGCAAACTGGTTCACTCCAGACGAGAGATGATAATCCCTCTTGTACACCAACTGGCCCGTCCTCAGTTCCAGTGGTCTTCGCCTAAGATTATAATACCTCCTGGTATTATTATAGGCCTCGTTTAGATTATCACATATAAGCAGCTTCGGCACCCCAAATTTGGTGACGACGAGCTCCCTCAAAGCTCGCGCTACGGCATTGCTGTCTGCCTGAGCTAGCGGCCGAGCTTCCGTCCACTTCGTGAACTGGTCCTGAAATACCACCAGGTATTTATTCCCCCTTTTCGAGCGAGGTAGCGGACCTACAATATCGGTGCTAACAGTCTCCCAGGGTCGCACCACTTTCCTCTGGCTGTTCATCTGTCCGTATGGAGGCCGCTGCTCCACCTTATGCTTCATGCACGTCTCACAGCGCCTCACATACTTCGCGACGTCCGCATACAGGCCCGGCCAATAATAGCGACAGGCTATCCGGTGATAAGTCCGGAATACTCCTTGATGGCCCGCTGTCGGGGCATCGTGGCTCTGCTGAAGTATCTCCCTCCTAGCACCTCTCGGAATACATAGCTTCCAGCCATCACTCTCCGGCGCATCAGGAGGTTGTTGATGGGCCCATATGTGACGATACAACGCCTCACCCCTTACCATATAGTCGGGGTATTTCTGTGGATGATGGAGTAGATTGTTCTTCATCCTCCTTATCCACCTGTCGTCCTCCATGACGATGGCGGCTACCGCTCCTGTAGGCTCCTCCTGACCTTCTTGTGGACTTGCCGGCACGTCGCCTCCTGGCAACGCTCGTGAGAGAGCATCCGGGACCACGTTTAGCTTCCCTCTTCGATACTTGATGACCAAGTTATATTGCTGCATCTCTAAGGCCCACCTTGCTAGCCTTCCTGTCGGGTTAGGGATAGCTCTAAGCCACTTTAGAGCCTGGTGATCAGTAATCACTGTAGTCTCATACCCCTCTATGTACGGCTTGAATTTTCTCAGGGCGAAAATCACAGCCAGGCACTCCTTTTCGGTGGTAGAATACCTCAGCTCGGCCCCCTTGAGCCCTCTGCTTGCGTAGGCGATGACCTTCTCCTCTCCATCGACCTCCTGAGTAAGCACAGACCCTAGTCCATACTCAGAGGCATCTGTCTGGAGCGTGAACGGTAGTTCAAAGTGAGGATACGTGAGCACTGGAGATCTAGTGAGAGCCCTCTTTATCTCCTGGAAAGCTCTCTCCTCTTCTGGTCCCCAGTGCCACTTCACTCCTACCTTCAGCAACCGGTGAAGAGGTGTTGCAAGGTCCGAAAAATTCGGGACAAACCTCCTATACCAGGACGCCAACCCCAGGAAACTCCGGAGCATCCTGAGCCGCTGCGGAGTTGGGAACTCGTTTACCGCTCTCACCGTCTCAGGATCAGTCCTGAGTCCTTGCTCCGTCACTATGTGTCCCAAGTAGCGTAGCTCTCGCTTCAAGAACTGACATTTCTCTTGATTGATTATCAAGCCAGCTTCTCTCAGCCTACTGAACACTCTAGCTAGGTTCAGCATGTGAGCCTCCATCGTTTCTCCTAGAACGATGACGTCGTCTAGGTAAGCAAAAGCACAAGGCTCCAATTCCGGCCCAATTACTCGGTCCAGGAGGCGCTGAAAGGTAGCTCCAGCCGAGTGTAGACCGAAGGGCATCATCCGGAACTGGAACAGCCCTCTTCCAGGAACAGTAAACGCTGTAAGCTGCTTACTCTGCTCCTCCAACGGTACTTGCCAGTAACCGCTCTTCAAGTCGATTGAAGAAATGTACTTGGCATTCCTCAATCTATCCAATATGCCTGTCATATTCGGCAAAGGATATGCATCTCGTTCAGTGAGTGCATTAATCTGCCGGAAATCGATACAAAACCGCATCTTTCCATTAGCCTTCTTCACCAAGACGATTGGTGAACTCCACGGGCTACTGCTCGGCTCAATGACCCGCTGATCGAGCATACTGTCCACCTCCTCGTTTATCACCGCTTGCATAAGCGGGTTACGAGGATACGGACGTTGTCGGAACGGCTCAGCTCCTTCCTTCAGCCTGATTCTATGAACCAGGAGGTGAGTCGCACCTGGCACATCTCTGAATTTTATCAGCTCCGTCTCCAGGAATTTCTCGAACTCCTCCCTTTCTGAAGCGACTGCTGCCACCTGTCCCACTAAAGCCGGAGGTAATATCATCCTCCTCTGCCTCAAATCGAGTTTTGCTTGAATCGCTCTTAAATGACTTAATCCCAAAATCATTTCGGATTCTAACTCTTTGATCACTGCCACTCTCCAGTAGACTCGTCTACTACACACCTCGGCAGTCAGCTTCAGCTCCTCCACTACGGGAAGCTTTTCTCCAGTCACCAAGATCGGTTGGTGACTAATTGGTTTCACCTGGCAATCGCCAGACTCCTTCAGTCGCCTTGCTGCCTCTCCAGAGACATAGGACGACTCGGCCCCGGTGTCGACCAGTGCATTCAGCCAGACATCTCGGACACGTACTAGCATGAAGACGCGTGTCTCCTGAGGCTGTGGACACCTTCCTTGCCTCTCTATCGGGGCTGCACCGGACTTCACCTCTCTTCCTCGGGCCTTCGCAGCTTTCTGGGTAGTTGTAGCACTCTTCTCCCTGAGTTGAGGCTCCCATTCCGCCGTGCGTGCGCGGGTGTCGATTTTCACCCTGTGCTCCTGCAGGAACTCCATGCCGAATAAAAATTCGGGGGATAATCCTTCCATGATCGTCATCACTGTGGGAAGAATTTCTTGGCTGATTTTCAGGTTGATCTCCACCTTTCCATATAGCCGCGCCGCGGTTCCATTCGCCAGAATCGCGCCTCTCTCTGTCGCAGTTCTCCTTGCACATCCAGCTGCCTCTAAGCTCGCAAACGTTGCCAAGCTTAAGTAGTTGGATTCAGCTCCTGTATCGAGTAGAGCTCGATACTGGTGGCCAGCTACCTCGACTGTGGTATACAGTCTGTTGTCGAACTGCGACTCCGGTTCCAATTGGAGTTGGTTCCTAGTTCTCACCACTGCGGCTTTGTCTGTCGCCCTCTTCTGATCCTTCTCGCAGGTGCAACCGGGACGAGGTTTTCTACAGCCCACGCAGAGAGAAATCTCAGGGCATTCCGACCTCCAGTGACCCTCTTTCTTGCAATGCCAGCAGGTAGGTCCTACTGGAGTCGGCTCCACTCGCCGTTGTGAAGTTGTAGGCTCTGGCTCGGGGCGTGCTTTCACAGGTTTACGAACCTCTTCCTGTTTCACAGTCCTCTGCCGCTGTTGAGCACTCTTCTCCTCTGACTTTATCCTCTCATACTGCCTGGCCAGCTTGAGTAGATCGTCCACGGTATAGATTTCAGCTTCCCTAATGTACAGCTTGTACCGGGGTAGAAGATTCTTGTACAGCCTCTGTAGCTGGTGATTGATTGAACAATCTCCTCTTCTCCTCATGAGAGTCTGAAGTTCTTCTACGTAGTCATCGATAGCCTCGCCTTCACGCTGCCGTCGACCCAGGATTTGAGCATCCAGATCCTCCTCATAGGTTGCTGGATAATAACGGGACCGAAAGTCCATTACGAAGTCGTTCCAATGCCGCCAGAACCCTCTTCGGTTCCGCATCCACAAGGAACACCTTCCCGCTAGCATTTCTGGTAGCGCCGGGAACAGCTGCTCCCCTGTCAGCCCGTAGGCTTGTTGTAACTCCTCGAGACGCTCTAGGAAGCTAGGAGCGTCTCCGTTGCCATCATATGACAACCTCCATCCTCGCACCTTATCGCACACCGTCCCTGGGTCCATAAATGGTGTATGGTGGGCTGCAGCCCGGACCGGTGAGTGCGGTGCCTGTCGTGGCCTGTACTGGTGCGCCGACGACTCCTCTGGTCGCACTAATGCAGGTCTCGCGTGATACCGTGGGCCAGCGTCCACATGCGCCGACATTGACCTCGGTGGCGCTGGCTGTATCACCGCCTCTTCAGCGGGAGGCAGCGGTAGCATCGTGAGGCATCGCTGCCGCTGCTCCGCTAACGCCCTCCGCAACTCGGAACAGGTGCCGTCTGTGGGCACCGAGTCTAGGAGTAATTCGACCGCGTCTCTGTTCCGCAATCGATACACCCATGAATGGCATGATTCGCCATCGGAGGCTGGTGAGGCCTCCTCGGGCAGCTTCCCGAGTCTGGAAGACTCCTGATGATCCTCCTCTGCAGGAGGCCACAGAGACGTTGCTCCTTCCGCCTCGTGGTAACTTGTGCTAGCTCCATTGCTAGCCTGGTTCAGGTTGCTGGCTTCCTCTGCCGTCTTCCTGTGATGGTCCACAAGAACCTTCCTCAGCTCCGCCATCGTACCTGTTGTAGGTAGCCCTGCTGCTGCTGCTAGGTCCACTGCTTCTTTCCGGTGGAGTTTGTAGATCCAGGTCACTCCTGGATCGCTGTTTTCCTCTCGCGCCTCCTGGTCTTCTCCGGCGCGACTACATTTCTCCTCTGCACTCATTGCTGTTTTTCTCCTCCTGCCTTGGGCCCCACGTTCGTGTGCCAATCTTCTGAGTAGATTTTTGCCCACACCTGTCTCTATCAGAGTTCCCAGTGTCGCTCTGGGCCGGCTAAACTCAGTCGGCGACTGGGGAGGGCCGCGGCAGGGGACGGGAGTCTCGGTGGGGCGTCCGTCAACCACCCTCGCTCGGGTTGGGGGTTGAAACAGGGCTTTGAGTGCTTTGGAGGAATGTTTCCCTCTTTTAGGAAAGAGGGGCCGTGCTTTCGCACTGCCAAACAGGGTTGGTCGCGGAAAGAAGGGAACAGGAACCTTGCAGTGTTAGTCGTGAGAAAAGGGCTTCGTGTCGGGACTGAGTCCTAGTCCTCGGGCACCGGGTGTCTTCCCGGGGTCCGGGTTGGTTGCGGGGCTCTGGTAAAGGCTTTCCCTGGCCTTCCCAGAGGTCCTCTTGTGATCCCGCACTGGACCGGTGCGCTGCGGCGGCCAGCACTCTGGACTTTCCTAAGTCCTACTGGCCGGGCACTAGCTGTCCTCCTGGGGTCCGGATCGTCCGCGGAGTTGCGGGAAAGGCTTTTCCTGGCCTTCCTAGACGTCCTCTTGCGATCCCGCACTGGACCAGCACGCTGCGGCGGCCAGCACTCTAGACTTTCCTAAGTCCTACTGGCCGGGCACTAGCTGTCCTCTGGGGTCCGGATCGTCCGCGGAGTTGCGGGAAAGGCTTTTCCTGGCCTTCCTAGACGTCCTCTTGCGATCCCGCACTGGACCAGCACGCTGCGGCGGCCAGCACTCTGGACTTTCCTAAGTCCTACTGGCCGGGCACTAGCTGTCCTCCTGGGGTCCGGATCGTCCGCGGAGTTGCGGGAAAGGTCTTTCCTGACCTTCCTGGATGTCCTATCTCGCCTCGATGCCCCACTGGTGGCCTACCAATGGGGAGTCAGGTTTCGACCAAACCTGACGTGTTGTCGTTGGTCGAAACTGGCAACCCGTCGTCCAAACAGGTTAAGTGTCGTTTAACACTCGCCCAAACGAGTGTAGAGCAGTGGAGTTCACTGTGTGAGAGGCTAATCGACTTCAGCCTCGACACAACTCCCGGTCGCTGAAGAAATCGGAGGTCACGTAGTACGGGTGTACTGTGACGTTGCTAGCTGCTCGCTGCTTCCTTCTCACCTCTCTCGACCGCTCGACTTGGCTCTCCGAACTCGACTGCCTCTTGCTGGCCTTTCTCGAGCCTCCCTCAGTGACCGAGAGGGAGGGGAGAGAGGATGCGCAGCAACGCTGAGCGGTAGGCCAGTGGCTGGCTTGAACGTTGACCCCTCAGATTCTATGAAAGATAGCCGAGCGTCGAATAAATGAGCCCTAAATTCAATGCCTTTCTCTAGTTACGATATACATCGTGACAATGAGAATAAAGATTAAATGCAATTAGAATAACGATAATATAAAATTGTAATGTAACTTCATAAATCAGCGTTGTTTCAACAAATAATTGTCGATTCTCTAAGAAGGATATAAATTATTATCCATCCCAGAAACTCATGACCGGGTTGTGATGGAGTACAGCTGTTGGGAATATTATAACATGTGAATATATGATTTGAATCTAGAATTATGGGATTAATGAATAAGATGGATGATATTAGAATAAGTAATAGTGAATACAATATTGAATTAATGATTCAAAATAGATAAATGAAACAAACGTTATAGGGTGGGATTTAATTAAGATTTTAAAAATTAATTTAGTAATAATGACGATATACAATACTAAAGAACAGAAAATGTTGAGATGAAATGATGAATATATATTATGTAAGATGGATGAATGAATGGAATGAAGAATGGAAAATATTCGTCATGCAGTGCTCTAGGGTTGCTGGACAGACTCAGTCATTTTCTCTATAAGATATTTTTTCAAAGATGAGATAAAGCCTGCTCGGCTCTCAATGCATCTAATAGAGTTGGGAAGTTTATTCCATTCACGACAAGCACTGACAAGGAACGATTTAGAATAGATATTAGTTCGATGATTAGGTATCCTAAGAGTATTTGCACCAGTTCTAAAGAAGCCATGCTGCTACAAACCATAAAATTTAGTCATTTTCACAAATATTTTGGTGTGTACTATTGAAACTAGACTAGTATATAGTAAATATCTTGAAAAAATCACTTACTTTTATGAATATGTGTTTTTACTGAAAGTTTCAATTCGTAAAAATTTGGTCATTCAGTGTCAGTCTGAAAAGGTACTCAAATTACAGCTGTATGATACATAACCTATACTTGAATTCAGTGGGAGATGTCTACAATAATGCCTCCTAGATAATCTAACCAGAAATATCTTTATTTTCAGACCTGCATTTTTTTAGAGAGGGAAAATTCAAAGATGTGTCAATGTTACCCCACTGTCAATGTTGTACCACTTTACCTTACTCAATATACTCTGAATTTCTGTAACTGATATGCAGTTATTCAATTGATTTGTTTTTCATTTTCTAATCCATTGACAAATTTTAAACTGAGCCTTGTTGTTGCTCAATGTAAAATAATTCACTTTCAATTTTGAATTCACTAATTTAATTGACTGACTGTGTATTCAAACAATTATAATTATTATTGTAAGTAATGAAACAATTCGAAGTGAGTGCAATGTGCAACCACTAACAGCAATCATTAAAAAATACAGATTAAAATGGACAAATCACCTGCGCCGTATGCCACCAACTCGTCTTCCACTACAAGCTTGGAAGTTACAGTTGGATGGGAAAAGGGATGTCGGAAGACCGAGGAAGCAGTGGACACCGGAACAGGCTTTACAAGCCTAGTCCATGATGGATGATGATGATGATGATGATGATGACTGTGTATTCAGCTTTCTTGTTTTGTTGCTCCTGCAACAGTGTATTTCAATGTCAGATATTTCTAGTGATGCTTTAAGTTACTTACTAGGTTTTACCATTTAAGGTCCCTTACCTTTGTTCAAGAAATCCCCGATTATAGTGTGACATTTCTACTTGAATCTGTAGTATTCCTTTCATATACCAATCTAATTATTTCTATCAGCAGTACCGCATTCAACCAGTCGGCTGCATACTATTGTAACTTACCTTAACCGTACTGCACCAGTCGGTAATATTTTTTACCTTTTCTCATATATCATTTTTATTAAGCCATCGGTCTGTATTTGGGTAACGGCTGATCGGTCTGTGGTTTATTGTCTCAATCTTTTCAATAGTAAATCATCTTTATTATTCTATGTGTGACTTCTTGAGGAAACAATAAATAAGATAACACACAGTTGTTTTTGGACAACCAACTGTGTTTCATTTGTTTGTTCTTACAAACTGTCCGCACACCAGAGCAAGAAACTTGAATTTACAACTCAAGTTTTATTCCTCGAAAGCCACAGCCAGTAATTATTGTAACATACATAAAAAAATAAATCTAATATAATCTCTCTCTCTCTCTCTTGTTATGTAGAATGAGTAAATGTGTGTTAGTTGGGCTCTGTCTTCTAACAGATATTTCGTAGGGTTATACAGTTCGATTCACTACAAATTATACATCTAGTTATTCAGTTTCTCGAGCTAAATTCAATAGTGAAATTATATTTTTGATTAACTTAAGTAGCTATAAATTGTGGGGATGAGGAAGCTTTTTTGCGCAATTACCCCCCTCCCCCCTCCCCCACCCCCCTGAGTTTGCGCAAATTCCCCCTCCCCCTCTCCCTCTCCCACTCCTTCTCCTTCTCCTTCTCCCTCTCCCTCTCCCTCTCCCTCTCCTTCTCCCTCTCCCTCTCCTTCCCCCTCTCCCTCTCCCTCTCCTTATCTTATCTCCCCTCTCCCAGTGAGGACGAGGGGGTTGAAAAGAGAGAGATATATCTCTTTCTCTCTCCCCTTCCCCTTGCCAAGGTGAGGGAAAAAAAATTTCCCTTTTTGGAGGAAAAATTCCCTCTCTATACTGACAGATTAAAGTGAATCCATCTAATGCTATACTGTCAAATTAAAGTGAATGCTAGATGAGGGAAAAAATTCTCTACTGTCAAATTAAAGTGAATGCTAGATGAGGGAAAAAATTCTCTACTGTCAAATTAAAGTGAATCCATATTTCTACATCTTTATACTGACAGATTAAAGTGAATCTGTACAATTTCCCTTTCTCAGTGAGGGAAAAAATAATTTCCCTTTGAGGGAAAAATTCTCTACTGTCAAATTAAAGTGAATCCATATTTCTACATCTTTATACTGAGTGAATCTGTTACATCTTTATACTGTAAAATTATAAAGTGATTGCAAATTGAATAATTCGGAGGGTACAAGAGAGAGAGAGTGATACACCCATCGTTTCTCTGTCTCTCGCATAAGCTTAAAGATTGTGCAAACTACTAGGTGGAAAATACAGATGGCCCCATGCGTTATCTCCTATTCTCGCTTACTCGCACCATATCTACTGCTTTTCCTCTATTACGAAAGCCATGTGAAAGAGAAATCAGACAAGTAACTGAGTTCCTTTTTAATCCCGCCTTCCTATACTGCCAGTTAAAGTGAATCCATATTTCTACATCTTTATACTGAGTGAATGCATATTACTACATCTAATAACTTGTACTGTAAAATTAAATTGATTGCAAATTAATACAATTGGTTTGCTTTCCGCCCGACAGTTAAGAAAAATTTCACAAATTTATATTGAAATTTTCTATGTGCTGTACAAACCTGCGGGCATTACTTTTTTGATAAGTGTGTTCTCCGAGAATATCTATAGTAAATTTAGTATGAACAAGCATTCCAAAAATGGCTATAGATATCCTCAGACCTATATCACTTGGTGTGGTCAAATCATCATCATCATCAATATCGGTGCAGTTCTCTTAGGAAAATTCTATTTCCACTGACATTTAGTTCCCACGACCGAGAAAGAAAACTTTTAAGCTTATGCTTGTTTAGCACTAGAGAATACTCATTCGGCAATTTGATAATTTCCTTAAAGTCCCCCTCACTATCAATATCTATAATTTCAAGGTGAATTTCACCATTATCGGGAAATGTTACATTTGTTACTCTAAACCAATCGAAAGGAAAATGGACAAATCCCCAATTTGTTTGTGGGTCTGCATCAATTGAGAATTCATTAAAACTTGTGCAGTCAAAAATATAAGCAGTCATTTTCTCGTCTTATCAGTTCGAACGATTAGAACCAAATGACTCTCTCTCTCTCTCACACAAGCAGCAGACTGGCTTGCACCCAAGTCGAGCCCCTGGCACGTTGCCGCTTTTCCTCTATTGCAAAAGCCATGTGTGTGTGATGAGAGAACTCCGCGAAGCTTGAGTATGTTCCTTTTTAATCCGTCATTCGTATACTGTACTAGTGAAACCATATGTCTCCCACCACGTAGCGATCTCTGCATTACGAATGACGAGTAAAGGAGAGAATAGAAATCATGCCGTTCTCCACTTTGATCGGGCGTACGCTACTGCCAGTTTAAGTGAATCCATCATCCTCCTCGGTAGCTATGCCTTAGTACATCACGTGCTACGACGCCCACTTTCCTTTTTGCTATTATCAACAAGGAAGGCGGGCGGCCTTGTGAAGGTCGGGGGGGCGTTGCCCGGCCTTGACTGAGTGAGCGACCGGTTGATGTTTTCAGCTCAGGGGCATGCTTGCGCGTGCGTGCATACATCAAGCTATAAAAACACATTTTAATTTCTTATCACTCAATGCAACTTGCATAGTGTGGAGAGTGAGTGATTTGTGTGCTCAACACGTATACTAGTGTGTGTGAACTGATAGGTGAGAATTGAGAAAAAATTTTATAGAATAACAAACTATTTTTTTAATGTTATTGATATTATAGATATTGGATACATATAACAAGTAAATTATAAATATGATACATAGAATTATTGAGTGCACTTGTCTACACGTACTAGCAGAGAGAAACACATAGGTGGCCTATCACAATTGGTGAGCACTGCATACTCCACAGAGGTTTAGCACGAGCTCGACGCTAACATTATTGATTGTAAGTAAAATTTGTTACATTCTCATATTTTTGTGAAATAACACTAAATTGATTTATAATATATATTTGGTTGCAGTTATTAAATATTTCATTGTTTTTCACAGCATCTTCTCACCTCACAACTCGGACTCATAAACAGTTGTGCTCTCATGAGGGAAACATACCTGCATCGAGAAAAGCATAGCCGAGGAGCTAAGCTGGAACGAGGAGCTACCTGAGCTGAACCGAGTCGAGGAGCTGAGAGAAGCATATCCGATTATTTCATTTCGTCAAATCAACACATGTAAGTTCATTTTTACTTAAATTTTCCTCTTCTCCGAGGACAATATTGTTCTCCATGTTAGATCCTTCAACATGGAAGTGAGAGGACCTCATTTTTCAAACATGAATCTTATCTTGTCAGTGTTTCCTATCATCAATGAGATAACGCATTTTAATATTTAACCAACCAGTAGCAAAGTTGATGCATTTCATTTATTTACAATATTGCACACATACACTTATATGTTTTGATCTTTCTTTGTCAATCCTGTTCTAAGCCTGTCTCATCTGCAGAATCTCGTAAAAAATTCCAGATAAGTTGATTTAATTGTTCTTCTGTTAAATGAGCATTGTTTTCTATTATAACCTTCTTAATTCTATTGATAGAGTGTTTAAGGATTGCACACTCACATCTCCATGAATCGGGGATATCGCCATTCCCCCAGAATTTATCATATGATGTACCATATAAATCACAAACAAGAATATGATCGTATCCATCACTGAAGCAAGAACCTAATTTTTCATAGTCTCTCACAAATGTTAGATATTGTAGATTTGTCCATCCTTTTTCTGCTAATCGCTGCAATATATCTAGGTGCGTGTCCAAGAGTTCACTTAATTTATATTGATATCTCATTTTTTCTAAAGGAACAGAATGGTATTCACTTAATTGATTAAGATGTCTATCTATAATGAATTGAACGCACAAATCTGAAAACTTTAACTCAGACTCCACTGATGCCGCACCAAACACATTATCCATCTCAGTACAGTAGCTTGATGTTGTATCAGCAAAGACAAGATCACTACTAACAGATTACCTTGCTCTAGCTTATTATTATTATTATTATGAAAAGCACACTCTAGCGATAATTTATTGTACTTTATAGTACTCTACTTATATATATTTGGTTACAGTTATTAAATATTTCATTGTTTTCACAGCATTTTCTCACCTCTCAACTCGAGGAGTCAAAGGCGGTATCTACACCTGAGAGGAATCAATCATACCATAGGCCGCTATCTACACCTGTACCATAGGCTGCTATCTACACCTCTACACTCGAGGAGATTCACGCAGCATCAACCAGTACATGTAAGTACATTTTTACTTCGATTTTATCCTCTGAGGAGGAAAATTGTGCTCCGAGGACAGTTTTTCTCCTCCGAGCATAGTTTTTCTCCTCCGAGGACAGTTCTTGTCCTCAGAGGAGAAAAAACCTTCTACAATATACTGCATGCATGCGATTTTACTTCATCTTTACGATACGGTATATCCGGAACATCCAAGCCCCGCTCTTCTTTCTCACACTCTTCATATAAACAAAACGGTAAATGTATTACTTTTTCAAATGGATTTTCGATAATATATTTGCAATAGACACATTGCAAATAGAATGGATTTTTATGTAAGAAATAACCATTTCTCGCAAAATACTCTGCTTTATTGCATAATGATTTACAAAAGTCACAATGTAGATGATGATGCTTTTCAAAATACTCTCCTTGAACGGATGAATCTTCTACACAATTAAAAGTTGAATATCTTTCTTCATATTCTCGTAGAATATTATTATCGTAATTCTCCTCTTCAATTGTTATATTTCCTTTCCTTCTACAGTTCGGGCTGTACCTTGCATGTTCTATTGCTGGTATGTCACTTTCTTCCCATTTTCCCAAATAAATTGAACAAAATACACATCGCACAATGTCTGGTGCAGATGAGAATATAAATCCCTCTTTCGCCATGTTTTCCGCGGACAAATGCGGAGAAGATTTCAACCATCTTTTATCAAATGTTAATAATCTCAATCTTTCATGCAACATTATCTGTCCTTGTGATAATATTGTGAATGCTAATTCACAACTGATTGTGAATTGTACTCCTTTACACTATTAATTGCCTATGCCATCCTGATCATTATTCTTTTGTTTTTTCAGTATCATGCCGAGGGAATGCAGACTTCGTGGCATCAATTCAAGCGCAGTCCGCCATTGCATCACCCTCGATGACGAGGATATCGACATTGAGAATGTGCTTGAGAGGTCGAAAACTCGAGTTTTCGAGATAATTAGGGAGCATGCGGCACAGTATGATGGAAATGTAAAGTGGTTCATAGTTTTAAACGTTTTATTGTATAAATTAGTGGTGCTGGATGACAAGGTTGATGAGTCTGTTTCATCTCTAATAAATCTACATAGTTACTCCAACATAGTGCTAAATGTGCTTGAGAACTATGAAGATTTTAATGAGCATTTTTTCTTGGCTGTGAAAAGAATCCTCTCATCTTTCGAAAATTTCGTAAGACATGGGAGTGGATGGGTGCTAAAGAAAATTGAATCACTGGATGTGAACGTGATTAAATTTAATCCTATATACACATCCAGTTTCATTCAAACACCCCAGTTTTTGAAAAACAAAAATTGTATTATAAATATCAAAAATCTCTCTGACGAAAAATGCTTTTTATGGTCAGTGCTCGCGTATTTCCATCAGAAGCCAAAGGACTCACACCTGACTGTAAAGTATTTGAGCAAGTTTGCTCACAGACTTAATATGCGAGGTGTAAATTTCCCGGTGACGACACGCGATATTAAGAAATTTGAAATACTCAATCCGGACATTGCAATTCACGTCATCGCGTATGACAACAAAAAATTTTTCCCCTACCATACAAGCATTTTCCGTACCCGTAAACACCAAATTAATCTTTTAATGTTGAAAGCCGATGCAGGAAAAACTCATTATTGTTTAGTAAATACCGCGAATGGGAAAAATGGTTTATTGCGTCTTTTCTGTCACCTTTCAAAACACAAGGGTCAAGTACATGTATGCAATTTCTGTTTTCACCGGTTCACATCAGACAAAACTCGAAATGTAGACGGGAAAGCAAATTTGATGAAACATATGGAACTTTGTTCCAAGTTTGAATCTCAGCGCGTTTCATATCCTAAACGCGGAGAGACAATTAAATTCAAAAAACTAGGCGTGACGATAAAGAAAAAGTACACCATTTACGCGGATTTAGAAACATACGTTGTGAATATTAATGATGATGATGATGATGATGATTCTGATTCTGATGAAGTTACTCGTAGTTACACAAAGAAAACGGCGCGGCATATTCCCTTCGGGTATTGTTTCGTTGTTATAGATGTTAACGGGGAAATCGCATACGGACCTGTACTCCATAGATCGAGTAGTTTAGACAAAAAAATCATGGAGAAATTTCTTCAGGAAATTACAGATCTTGGCGAAATTTTGTATGAGGATATGAAACGAGAAATTCTGATGCAACATTTGTCCAAAAGTGAAGAGCGCGAATTTCAAAATTCAGTAAACTGCGGGCTTTGTGCTGAACCGTTTTTAGACAGCGATATTAAATGTCGTCACCATGCACATGGAACCGGTAATTACCTATGTGCAGCACACGTTTCTTGCAATTTAACAGCTCGTACTCCGGAGTACATATCGTGTTATTTCCATAATTTCTCCGGTTTTGATTCACATTTTATTCTGAAATCGCTCGGTTAATGTAAAAAAGAAATTTCCTGCATCGCAAATATGTCAGAGAGATTTTTGACACTTTCAGTAGGCAAAATTAAATTTTTAGATTCCTACAAGTTTATGTCTGAATCCTTGGAAGTATTGGTGCGTAATTTGGTAGAAAGTACAGACATGGAAAAGAAGTTCAAACGATTATTTTCGGTGTTTCATGATCCACCTCGCGAACACAGACAGCTCTTGTTGAAAAAAGGAGTATATCCCTACTCGTACATGAGCTGTCCCAAAAAATTCGCGGAAACATCGCTCCCTCCCATTGAATGTTTTCATAACGACTTAACTGATACACCTCTGTCTCGCGAAGAATATGAGCATGCGCAAAGAGTGTTCTCAACATTCAAGCTGAAAAATCTGGGTGAATATCACAATTTTTATTTATGTTTGGACGTAATGCTATTAGCGGTAGTTTTTGAATCCATGAGGTCTACGCTTTTTACCTCATACGGGCTTGATGTTACTCATTTTATTTCTCTCACGCACTTCACCTGGAATTGCATGCTGAAACACACTAAAGTCGAACTGCAATTACTTACAGATCCTGACATGCATCTTATGTTTGAGGCGGGGATGAGGGGTGGGGTGTCATTTATCGGTAAACGTTATTGCGAAGCAAATAACAAACATCTACCCGAAACATACAATCCTTCAAAACCGTCTAATTATCTCCTTTACGTTGATGCTAATTCTCTTTATGTGGATTCTATGAGCAGACCCCTCCCTTTTGGAAATTTCAAATTCCTCACAGAGGAAGAAATTTCCAAACTTGATTTCGCGAATTTGGACAGCAATTCAGAAACCGGATATATAATAGAATGTGATCTCGAGTACCCGAAAGATTTACACGATAAGCATGCCAGCTTCCCTCTCGCGCCGCTACACTTAACTCCACCGCGGGAATTGCTGTCCGAGTATCAGACAAATCAGAACGGTCAGGGAGTGACCAGAAAACTCATGAACACACTTTTTAACCGTGAAAAGTACATTGTACACTATGTCAATTTAAAACTCTACCTTCAGCTCGGTTTGAAATTATTGAAAGTGCAACGTGTCATTAGCTTTTCCCAATCTCCCTGGCTGAAAAGCTACATCGACTTCAATATCAGGAATAGACAGAACGCGAAAAATAAATTTGAAATATCCTTCTTTAAGGCCTGTTGTAATCTTTGTTTTGGTAAGACTATACAATCAGTTCGGAAACATATGAATGTTAAAATTATCACGGATGAAAAACGGTTAGATAAGTACATTTCAAATCCGTTATGCAAACGCTGGCAAATAATTAGTCCGGACGTGATCGCGGTTTTCTCTCGTAAATTGGAACTTAAAATGAACAAGCCTGTCTATTCCGGCTTTTCCGTACTGGAGTTGAGTAAATTCCATATGTACGAATTCTTTTATTGCAAGTTGCAAAAAATCGTACCCTGGAACCGCATAGAACTCTGTATGACCGATACCGACAGTTTTCTTCTAAATGTAAAAGAAGAGGATGTGTATCAGTTGATTAAAGATAATTTGAACCTATTCGATACTTCTAACTATCCACCTGCCCACCCTTGCTTTTCCATGGAGAGAAATAAAGTTGTAGGTAAGTTTAAGGATGAAACGGGCTCAAGGCCGATCTCTAAATTTATAGGTCTTAGATCGAAACTTTACAGCTTTTTAGTTTGTAATGAGAATGATGACGAGGTTGTAAATAAATGCGTAGCAAAAGGAGTAAAGTCAGCGGTTAAATGTAGAAAACTTAATTTTAATTTGTATAAGAAATCATTGTTTGAACGTAGTGTACATGTAGAAAAATTTAGTATGTTAAGATCCTATAACCATAGTATGTTTCAGGTCGAATGTGCTAAGGTCTGTTTGAGTCCTTATGACGATAAAAGATACATTGAAGAAAATGGTCTGAATACTCTGCCTTTCGGTCATTATACCCTCAACACTTCAACTGATTGATCAGTATGTGTCGTGACAATCATCCAACACCACTAATTTGATTTGTCTGTTGTAAATATCATGAATATTATTAGATCTAAGCTAGCTTTAGAGCTTCATAGCGTGCCGCGTGTGAACTATCCCACTCGCAAGTATGAACTGAAAAGTGAAAAAGATCTCCTTCAAGCAGACCTTATTGAAATGATAAGTTTATCACGTTTTAATAAGGGTTATAAATATATCTTAGTTGTTATCTATTGTTTTACAAAATTTGCATATTGTGTACCATTAAAAGACAAGACAAGTCAATCTGTATTTAACGCTCTCCAACCAATTATTTCTAAAAATAAGGGCGTTAAGCTGTTTCAAACAGATCAGGGAACAGAATTCTTCAATTCAAAAGTTAAAGCATTATTAGATAAATATAGTATTAAACATTACCATGTTTTTAGTGACAAAAAAGCATCTATAGTTGAACGGCTGATTAGAACACTGAAATCGAAAATTTATAGATATTTAACTGAGCACGGAACAAAAAACTGGTTAACCAATCTAGACAGTTTGGTTCAAAATTATAATGCTACAGTGCACAGTTCAATTAGAATGAAACCTAAAGATGTTTGCAGGAAAGATCGTACACATGTTTTATCGTCATTGAATTCTGCATTCAATAGACGATATAAATTGAAAAATTCAAAACCAAAATTAAGCTAGGCGATATCGTGCGAATCTGAAGAAACGATTATTTTTCGATAAATCTTATAACATAAACTGGAGCGCAGAGTATTTTGTGATTCACTCCATTTTCCTTCCAAACCTATAACCTACTCACTGAGAGATCTAAACGGTGAAGTAATTAGTGGCCGGTTTTATGCAGAAGAAATTAAAAAAACGCAATTAAACGAAACGGAGAGACAAGTGTATTTGATTGAAAAAATATTAAAACGTGATAAAAAAGGATTGTTAGTGAAATGGATTGGATTTTCTAAACCTAGCTATATTAGTAAAGATCAATTATTAGATGAAAAATAATCTTTTGTACTCAATTGTAAATAACATGTACATTTATTGTAAATAATCTATTGAACATTTATTGTAAATATCATGATGTACATTTGTTGAAAATATATTAGAAGTATTATTTGTCATCATCAAACATTGGTTCTCATTTCGTAATATAAGAATCTTTTGAACATCCATAATCTGTCTGATGATGAGGAGGAGAGGAGGTGGAGAGTGTTGGCCTGCATTCCAATCTCTGGGAAACGCCTCTCTATACATGTAGCGTCATCATGCCCTCGGTCATTGTTCTAAATACCAGTGGCTTTGTTCTAACTATTGTAAAAATTTTCAGTACCTTATCAGATCACGTTCTGTACGTTTGTAATCATGAGTCAATTACCAATTGTTAACTTTGATAAATTAATTACAAATAAAGAAAAGCCTGCATTTTGTAAAAATGGAGAGCTACTACCTCACAATGCACGAATGTTAATTATATCTCCCAGTGCTGGGGGAAAAACAAATCTCTTATTTAATTTAGTATTTGCTGAAAATGGTTTAAAATTTAAGCACATTTACTTATTTAGCAAAAGTTTATATCAACCAAAATATATTTTTTTATATAAGGTATTTGCAGGTTTGAAAAATATCGGTTTTCACATGAAAGATGATGTGAGCCAAATTCCACATCCTAACCGAATCCCAGAATATAGCTTAGTTATATTTGATGATTTGCAACTGAGTAATGTCCCACAGATAAGAGAATATTTTACTATGGGACGACATCGAAATATTGACACTGCATATTTAATTCAGAGTTATGGTGCCACACAGAAACATTTCACTAGAGATAACGCAAATATGATAATTATTTTTAAGATGGATTTATTGAGTCTGAAATTAATTCACAGAGATCATGTTGGAGGAGATATGTCTTATAAAGATTTCAGTAAACTTTGTCATACAGTTTGGAATCGTAAACCGCATAATTTTCTTACAATTTTAAAAGAATGTAATATAAAGGAAGGAAAATATCGGGATTCACTGGACACGATTCTTTCCGTTCAGTAGAGATTAATTCTTTGTACAGTCATGTTGTCTAAAACACATATGAGGAGGAGGAAGAGGAGAGGAAATAGCATAGTAAATAACAAGAAGGAGAGTTTAATAGAAAAGATTAAGAAATTGAGAAAGGTGATCAGTGACAAGCATAAAAGCTTAGTCAATTTTGAAAAACGAACGGAGGAATTCAATAGGAAAACTCTTTCGCCATTAATAGAACCTATAATTGAATTGGGAAAAACCAAATCTAGTTTGCACTCTAATCATGATTTTACACCTAAAAAGGAAGAAGTAAAAGAGGAACAAGAGAGTATGGATATTGATGATAATGAGGAGGGGGATGAAGAGAGTTATGAGAGTTCAAAAGACAATTTTTTAAGCTCGACTAAATTTGAAAACAGTTTACTTGGTTCTAGCAGAAACGATGATGTGCTGTCACAATATCTAAAAACGTTTCATGCGGAAAAATTGAATAATTCAATCAGTTATGGAATTTCATATAATTCTAAAGATGACGTGTATTATATTGGAAATCAGCAAGTAATATTCGATAACGGTTATATAGATATTAATAATGAAAGATTCCGTTTAACACATGGTCTACTTGAGTTATTATTCAGTGCGAGACCAAACTCAAATCTTTATAATCAGAGAGATCTGGATAAGTATAAAAAAATCTTAACACTTACAAGCATACATTTAGATCAAAGAGGCTATGTTAAACGAAATCAGGGAATTGAATCGCAAATGATTCAAAAGTTATTTCCCAGTAAAACACTTAGTAAAAAGAAGGGTTGGGGTTTATTGAAATTTGCAAAAAATAATTCTCATGATAGAATTTATCAATACTTTGATAATTTTGACGAATTAGTGGAAAGATTAAATTTACTCTATTCCTCAAAAGCTAGTGGCAACACCGGGCATGATGTGGAGATCGCGTCTATAATTGAAGAGCTAAAAGAAGCAAAATTAATTGTTTAGTGTTACGATGACTCTACATCGATTCGGACGAATTGATACGCCTAGTGCTAGCGGACCTGTTGCTAATCTTACATGTGATATTGACTCGATAACACAGAAGATAATCGAATCGATAAATCAACAAGGAATCAGCGAAGCTGTGAAATTTTATTTAGATTCGCAAATAACCAAACTCGTTTCGGAAAATACAAAGAATATTGGAGTGAGCATAATTGAAAGAGAACATATTCTAAGTACATTACAAAATTTCAGTGCTAATATCGATAAAGCTATTGCAGAGAGAACTCTAAATTCAGAATCCACTCTAGGAGAAGTGAAAACTTTAACAGACAGCTTTTCATCTCAGTTGCTCAGTATTAACAACGATAAAGTTGATAAAGCTTATTTAGATGAGAAATTAAAAGACATATCGGATAAAATTAAGAATTTGGAGGTGCTGGACAGAAACTATCTCAATACCAAATTAAAACAACTTAGTACAGAAATTTTTACTAAAGTAAATGAAACACATCCATCGTTAATTGATAAGCAATATTTAGAATCTGCTTTGCAGAAATTGACTAGTTCTTCATTAACAAAGGAAGAGTTTGAAAAACGATTATCTGAAATGGTGAGTGCAATAAAAGCTAATATTATGGAGGGTATTGAACAATTCATTACAAAAGATGCTATTGCTATTCTAATTAAACAAATTGCGGAAAAGTACGCAACTAAAAATGATATAGGAGATTTTATTAAGAAAAACGAGATGGGAGTAGCTGTGAAAAGCGTTTGTGATGAAATAGCTGAGGCAATTAAAAATTCGGAAGAGGGTGCTGTCATGAGACTGCAATGTTCGGCTCCATTCATTGACTATCTAAATTTATTCATACACAGAGTGGCCCTGGACATCGTATCCAAATATGCCCAGGTTTCTTTTCACATGAACTGGATTGAGGCCAAACAACATAACCTTACAGAAAATCAGGTAGTGCAAATTATTACAGAAAAAATGGATTGAGCCAAATATAAAGACTTTATATTGGGGCCAAAAACATAAAATCTTGTAAACAGTTGCGTGAGAGAGAGTGAACGATATGTTGTTTCAAATTTCAGTCTAGACATTTTTGACTATGATTGATTGATTGTGGTGTGAATTCATTTCCAACTCGATTGAAAATTAAACCAATTCAATTCAAGTTGATGTATTGATTAATTAACCTCAGTTAATGTTCAACCATTGAGTTGAAAGGTAATGAAAAATGGTATGTAGGAGAAAAAAGCAGAGTTCGAGGAAACGGGGTAGAGGAATCTTGAGTTCAGCGGCAAGAGTTTTTAAAGGTGTGTCAGGTTTGGCAGGTAATGTGACACCAACTATTTTAAATAAGGTAATTGATAACCTGGGAGAAGAATATCGTATTCCGGGATACGAGTATTGCGGGCCGGGCACCAAGGTTAATGAAAGGTTAAAGAGAGGTGATCAAGGTATAAATTCATCAGATAGAGCTTGCAAGATACATGATATAGCCTATACTCAAAATAGCGATAATAAAACTCGAGTGGTAGCTGACAGAGCTCTAGCAAACGCTGCATGGGACATTTTCAAAAATCCTCAAACACCCCTTGCCGAGAAAGCACTTAGCTATCTTGTTACAAACATTATGAAAGCTAAAGCGGCGTTTGGTGGGTCTTTGAGAAAGAAGAAGAAGAAGAAGAATGAGAGGAGAAGTTATAGTAATGATATTAGACGCAAAGCTATAGCTCAGTTGAAACAACATATTGCAGGAAAAGGATATTATTTGAAGCCTTACCCACCGCTTAGTGGTGGCAGACTTCTACCCCCAGCCCCACCACCGTCATATGGAGTGAGTTTATTCCCTCAAGTTAAGAAACGTAGAACAACAAAGAAGAGTAGGAAGAAGACGAAGAAGAAGAAGGCATGAATATTGAAGGAGAATTGAGTAATTATGATTTGATTGATTGGTCAAAATTATTACAGATTCAGCTAAGAGGAATATATATGCTAGATGCATTACCCAAAAAATTCTAAAAAACGAAAATGCCATTGTGAATTTAGCAAGGGAAAGCGAGGATGGCACACATTGGGTAGCATATAAGAAAGTTGGCTCTAATGTATGGTATTTTGATCCAATTGGAAATTTACAACCGACATACGAATTGGACAAATATTGGAAAAAAGAAAATGGAGTAAATATATTTTATAATGTGGAGCATATGCAGCCATTAAATAGCGATTTTTGTGGCCATCTTACATTATTGTTTCTTGCAAATCAGTTGTAATTAAGTGTTTGTGGTGAACACACAAGATGGTCGTTATTACCTTAAGATCAAAGTCAAGTAACCTCTATGAACATTTACAAGAAATTATAGAATTGGACAAAAATTGTGAATGGGAAATTGGACTGATTAATTTTTCTAGTTACAATAGTATTGCAAACGTAAACAAAGGAACAAATTCTAGCTTCAAATATGGCGATAAGTTAATCATGTTGGATACCGGCGCATATGAACTTGAAGATATTATAAAATCTTTAAAGAATAAATTGAATATTGATGGGAAGAAGAATAAACTTATTATACGTGCAAATGCAAATACTATGAAGATTGAAATTTATTCTGATAAGCCTATTGATTTAACACGTTCTGATTCGATTGCTAAGATACTCGGTTTTGATAATGTTGTTTTGCAAGCAAATAAATGGTATTATTCCAAACATTTGGTTAACATAGCAAGCATTGACAGTATTCTTGTTGAGTGTAATTTAGCATGTGGCAGTTACTTTAACGGAAAAGAAAAACATATAATCTACGAATTTTTGCCAAAGGTTCCTAGTGGTTATTTAATAAACGAAGTACCCTCTCCAATTATTTATGTACCTTTGAATACACGTCGAATTCAAACTATTAATGTAAAGGTGACAGACCAGAACGGATCGTTTATTGATTTCCGCGGAGATACAATTACAATTAGACTGCACATACGTGAAAAACAAAAGTAATGGGATATCTTGTTTTTAATCCGCGTTCGAATAAGACCAATCAAGTCATTAGAGAAAGGAACGCGATAGCGTCAACATCTACTAAAAGCAATAGGGCGTTATCGGCTAAAAGCGCGAGAATATTGGAAAAATTAGGTTTTATAGTTGATTGGCGAAATGTCAGGCGCAGCAATTAGTGATATTCTGGATGTGGAGACAGAGCTTCAGTTTTATAATGACATAACCAAATTCCAATTTCATACTCAAGGACAAGAAATAAAAAACTCTGATGAAGCTCGGATAGGAATAAATTCATTGGATGTGTACACTTTACCTTGCAAATCATTTATATTGATTGAGGGAACGGTTAGCTGCACAAAACCGGCAGCGCCTGCGATTACAGTAGCAGGGGAGGCAACTCAACCGGCTGGTGCGCCCATTGCGGCAGACTATAAATTAAGCAGTAACATAGTGGGCAACCTTTTTGATCATCTCCATGAATCGGCGCAATCTTTTTCCCTGTAAGCATCATATGATGTACCGTATAAATCACAAACTGAAATATGATTATAGTTATCACTATGCCAAACTCCTAATTTTTCATAGTCTCTCACAAATGTTAGATATTTCATATTTGTCCATCCTTTTTCTGCTAACTGGTCCAATAATTGCTGATGCGTCTCCAATAGTTCAGTTAGTTCACAACGATAACTTTGTATTCTCGCCATTTTTTCTAAAGAAACAGAATCATATTTACGTAATTCATTAAAATGTCTATTTATAATATATACTGAGCTTATATATTCATCAAATGATTCCGTTTGACAGCTCATATCTGAAAACATATTAAACTATAAGTTGGAATGATCAGCGTATATAATCGATTGTAAAATATTTACTTAGTTAGTAATTGACTCTTATCTATCCAAGATGGTTCACTAAAACCGAGCCACTTTACAAGATAACGCTTTCCAACTTTCTTTAATATTCTCTCTACAAGATAAACTTGCATTTCATCTAAAGTTAACTCTGATTTCTTTAATTCTTGTTCATAAAATTTACCTAAGATTTACCTAGTATGGGAGAAGCTTACAAGTTATGTTTGCTCGTTTTCTTAAGACTTGTGGTATCAAGTTAGCTGTTGCTACAAGACCCAACTCATCTAGGTCAACAACTTTGGATATGGTAGAGAAAACTGTGGTTGACTTGGAGAAATATGTCTCGCCACTCTTAATATAGCACTTTTGTGAGAAACTGATATTATTTTTGTATGATGGATCCTCAAAAATCTCTACATAATTTATAGGTAGTAAATTGAAACTGAATGCAGAAATAACATAAGAAATTATTTTATTTCTATGTTGTGGGTCAGTGGGGAGCTTTACTTGTACTCCAGTCAATTTCTTGGTATTGCTATTACCCCAGTAAACATACTGTAGAAGATCATTATAGACCAAACAACAACTATTTTTCAAATTATCTGTCAGTTTTCTCCACATTTTAGCCAAGGACACAGAATAAATTGGGGCATTTTGGAAATAATTTCTACTGTCATTTAAAAGTGAGAAGCTATCTTGAATAGGGTCAAAGATTTTGCTATTGTCTCTATTTGTTAAACTATAGTTATAGATTGTAGCTTCCAAACGTGTAATACCATGCATTTTAGCCAAGTCAGAGGTAAAGGTTTCACATAATCTTGTATCTGCACAGGCAATAAAGTCTACAATATGGTTACCTAGCTGCTTATTTACACCAGGGGTTGTCATTTGACAAATAAACTTATTATAAATTTTTACTCTCACATTATTATTAACCCAAGTCAAGCAATCGATCCCAACAGTTTTATTGTTATCTACTATCACATTATAGTCTTCTTTATATTCTCCTTGGAAACAGAAACAATGATTTGTAGTTAGAAAGTCACACATTCCATTCTTGTTGAATATTCCAGCAAAGTCCTGTGTTATGCCCAAGTCTAGTAGATAGAAGTGCTCCTTCCTCAGCTGCTCCAATAATCTCGGTAGTTCTTCTATCAATTGGGACATCTGCAAGCTCCACTTTGTAAGGTATCCCCACTGGTTCCTGGTATTTTTGTTTCACCTCGTTGTAATCATCTTTACCAAGCACTTGTAGAATCTTCTGAGACATATCACTTCCACTGTCCAATAGGTAAGCCAGCTTTGCTTTGACTCCATGTTTAGCTGGCAGCATATAAGAGAATTTGCCTCTTAAATATAAGTTGAATGCACCACATATATCCTTTTTTAGAACGAAGCGTCTCTTATCCATTGGCTCACAATCATCCAAAGCACAGATTTTCACAAGCATTATATTGTCACAAAAAGGTTCTGTTATAGGCACAAGATTTGAGTCATCCTGCACTAACAGTTCTTCTCCAGCAGTGTAATCAATATTTCCAATGTCTGTCACAAGGTTGTCATCACACAAGTTTTCTGATAGAAGCCACAAACCAAACCGCTCATTGGTAGGCTTGATTTTATTACCACAGAGCATATGCACATTAAACACCTTAGAAGTATCCATGTTTACTCCACCGTTGACACTATCAAACTGAACGAATGCAGATCAATGCAGTGGTATTTATAGTAAGATAGTTGAGAAATGACGTCATACAGAATTATTGAAACAAGATTTGGATGCTGACAAAGACTGGTCATGTGATATGCTGTGTGATCATGTGAGAGGGGTAGGAGGAGTGGGGGTTGTTGAAATAGCCTTCGTTGAAAGCATAGCAAGGTGATTTCTCACCCATATGAAAAAATCTTAGGTAAATTTTATGAACAAGAATTAAAGAAATCAGAGTTAACTTTAGATGAAATGCAAGTTTATCTTGTAGAGAGAATATTAAAGAAAGTTGGAAAGCGTTATCTTGTAAAGTGGCTCGGTTTTAGTGAACCATCTTGGATAGATAAGAGTCAATTACTAACTAAGTAAATATTTTACAATCGATTATATACGCTGATCATTCCAACTTATAGTTTAATATGTTTTCAGATATGAGCTGTCAAACGGAATCATTTGATGAATATATAAGCTCAGTATATATTATAAATAGACATTTTAATGAATTACGTAAATATGATTCTGTTTCTTTAGAAAAAATGGCGAGAATACAAAGTTATCGTTGTGAACTAACTGAACTATTGGAGACGCATCAGCAATTATTGGACCAGTTAGCAGAAAAAGGATGGACAAATATGAAATATCTAACATTTGTGAGAGACTATGAAAAATTAGAAGTTTGGCATAGTGATAACTATAATCATATTTCAGTTTGTGATTTATACGGTACATCATATGATGCTTACAGGGAAAAAGATTGCGCCGATTCATGGAGATGTGATTGTGCACATCTTAAAGAGTCTATCAATAAAATTAAAAAATGTATAACAGAAAAAATAAACATTTAACAAAAGAACAATTAAATGAACTTATCTGGAATTTTTTATCTATTTGTTCAGATGAGAGTGGGCTAGAACAAGATTGATAGCATATTATGTTTAATTTCAGATTGGAGATGGATTCAATTTCATTTGATAAGAACTATTTTTCGAATAAAATCGATGAAAAATATAGATGTTGTTATTTCGAACTTATTGACAAAACAATATTAGAATTGAATAATTTCGGAAAAGAAGGACTAACGTTTGAGGAATATTTAACATTTATAAAACCTGGTATAAGTGAAGAACAGAAGTCAGAACATATAAGCGTATGTTATATTATAAATAAGAATATAGTTGATAGACATCGAAGATGCGAATTAAAGGAAATTCCTGAATTTTGCTATTGTAATTCATTAGGTTGGTTGAATATTCAAATGTATTATTTCATTGATGATAGGTTAACAGATAAAAACATTGATAGTGTAAGATTTACATTTGAAATTATGAAAATGTGTGGCGAATCAGCAATGTTGTACAAACTATAACTTTAACTTCTTTACAGAAATTATGATGAACTCGTTAATTGAGGAGAGAATAAAACTATTAAATACTAAAAGCTTTGAATGTGAAAATTAATTGTAATAATAATAATAGTAATACTTGTAGAGGTTTAAGGAATAAATGTATTAGTTGTAAGTTACGAATAAATAAATGCAATTTATTATAACTATTGACAAAAGTTTGAAAAATAAAGACGATATTGTACAAATTTTTGATTATTGCATACCATATTTAATGAATGTAAACTATATACTTGAATTATGTAAAGAATTATCAAAAATAAATGCTGTATAATGTTTCTCATTCTATGTTGATTTATTGAATTAAACCAAGCTACTCTAGTTGTAAAGGTATGTGTAAGTTAGAATAATATATGAAGCCGGTTTAGTCTGATTAAGTATGTACACATATAATTGATTGAACAGTAGTAAGGAAGTCTTCATACTAACAAAGTATGATAAAGTATTTTCTAAAAACCAAAAAACTGGATAAGCAATCTAGACAGTTTAGTTCGTGATTATAATGCAACAACGCATTCATCCATTAGAATGAAACCTAAAGATGTGAGGAAGAAAGATCGTAATCATGTTTTAATGTCATTGAATTCTGCATTCAATAGACGATATAAATTGAAAAATTCAAAACCAAAATTTAAGCTAGGTGATATCTTATGAATCTCGAAGAAACGATTATTTTTCGATAAATCTTATAACATAAACTGGAGCGCAGAGTATTTTGTGATTCACTCTATATCTCCTTCTAAACCTATAACCTACTCACTGAGACATCTAAACGGTGAAGTAATTAGTGGTCGGTTTTATGCAGAAGAAATTAAAAAAACACAATTAAACGAATCGGAGAGACAAGTGTATTTGATTGAAAAAATATTAAAACGTGATAAAAAAGGATTGTTAGTGAAATGGATTGGATTTTCAACACCTAGTTATATTAGTAAAGATCAATTATTAGATGAAAAATAATCTTTTGTAATCTATTGTAAATATCATGTACATTTATTGTAAATAATCTATTGTAAATATCATGATGTACATTCGTTGAAAATATAATAGAAGTATTATTATCAAACATTGGTTCTCATTTCAATCCATAGTTTCATTTCGTAATATAAGAATCTTTGCACACTCAATAGCCGATAAGCAGAAAAGAGGGTGAGGAACAGAGAAGGTAGATACATCCATCCTCTGTCTGATGATGATGACAGGAGGTGGAGAGTGGTGTCTACATTCCAATCTCTTGATACACCCCTCTATGCTAATGCATGTGTGCTCGGTCATTGCTCTCATTCATAGCGGCACTGATCTAACTTTTGTAAAAATTTTCAGTAGCTTATCAGATCACGTTCTGTACGTTTGTAATCATGAGTCAAATACCAATTGTTAACTTTGATAATTTAATTACAGATAAAGAAAAGCCTGCATTTTGTAAAAATGGAGACTTACTTCCTCATAATGCAAGAATGTTAATTATTTCTCCCAGTGCTGGAGGAAAAACAAATCTCTTATTTAATTTAGTATTTGCTGAAAATGGCTTAAGATTTAAGCACATTTACTTATTTAGCAAGAGCTTATATCAACCAAAATATGTTTTTCTCAAGAAGGTATTTGCAGGTTTGAAAAATATCGGATTTCACATGAAAGAGGATGTGAGCCAAATTCCCCATCCGAACCGTATCCCTGAATATAGCTTAGTAATTTTTGATGACTTACAACTGAGCAATGTGCCACAGATAAGAGAATATTTTACTATGGGACGTCATCGAAATATTGACACAGATATTTAATTCAGAGTTATGGAGCTACACAGAAACATTTCACTAGAGACAATGCAAATATGATTATAATTTTTAAGATGGATTTATTGAGTCTCAAATTAATTCACAGAGATCATGTTGGAGGAGATATTTCTTATAAAGATTTCAGTAAACTTTGTCATACAGTTTGGAATCGTAAACCGCATAATTTTGTTACAATTTTGAAAGAATGTGATATAAAGGAAGGAAAATATCGGGATTCACTGGACACGATTCTTTCCGTTCAGTAGAGATTAATTCTTTGTACAGTCATGTTGTCTAAAACATATAGGAGGAGGAGGAGAGGAAGGAACATAGTAAATAACAAGAAGGAGAGTTTAATCGAAAAGATTAAGAAATTGAGAAAAGTAATCAGCAACAAGCATAAAAGCTTAGTTAATTTTGAAAAACAATCGGAGGAATACAATAGGAAAACGCTCTCACCATTGATAGAACCTATAATTGAATTGGGAAAAACCAAATCTAGTTTTCACTCTGGTGTAAAAAAGGAAGAAGTGAAAGAGGAACAAGAGAGTATGGAAATTGATGATAATGAGGAGGATGATGAGGAAGATGAGCAGAGTTATGAGAGTTCAACAGACAATTTTTTAAGCTCGACTAAATTTGAAAACAGTTTACTTGGTTCTAGCAGAAACGATGATGTGCTGTCACAATATCTAAACACGTTTCATGCGGAAAAATTGAATAATTCAATCAGTTATGGAATTTCATACAATTCTAAAGATGATGTGTATCAAATTGGTGATCAACAGGTAATATTTGATAATGGATATATAGATATTGTTAAAGACAGATTTCGAATAACTCACAGTCTACTTGAGTTATTATTCAGTGCGAGACCAAACTCGAATCTTTATAATGAGAAAGACCTGGGTAAGTACAAAAGAATCTTAACACTTACAGGCATACATTTAGATCGAAGAGGCTATGTTAAACGTAATCAGGGAATTAAATTGCAATTGATTCAGAAGTTATTTCCCAGTAAAAAAATTAGTAAAAAGAAGGGATGGGGTTTATTGAAATTTGCAAAAAATAATTCTCATGATAGAATTTATCAATACTTTGATAATTTTGACGAATTAGTGGAAAGATTAAATTTACTCTATTCCTCAAAAGCTTCTGGCAACACTGGACATGATATTGAGATTGCATCTATAATTGAAGAGCTAAAAGAAGCAAAACTAATTGTTTAGTGTTACGATGACTCTGCATCGATTCGGTCATTGCTGAGTCTGCTGTTGCTAATCTTACGTGTGATATTGACTTGATAACGCAGAAGATAATCGAATCGAGAAATCAACAAGGAATCAGTGAAGCTGTGAAATTTTATTTAGATTCGCAAATAACCAAACTCGTTTCGGAAAATACAAAGAATATTGGAGTGAGCATAATTGAAAGAGAACATATTCTAAGTACATTACAAAATTTTAGTGCTAATATTGATAAAGCTATTGCAGAGAGAACTCTAACTCTAGAATCTGCTCTAGGAGAAGTGAAAACTTTAACAGACAGCTTTTCATCCCAGTTGGTGAGTATTAACAATGATAAAGTTGATAAAGCTTATTTAGATGAGAAATTAAAAGCCATATCAGATAAAATTAAGAATTTGGAGGTATTGACCCCGAAAACATAAAATCTCAAAAAGACTGGTAAGCGGTGTAACGCGTAGCTGCAAAGATCAGAGTGCAGATCATGGTTTCACTTTAATCTGGCAGTAGAGTACGCTCGATCAAAGAAGAGTTTAGAAAGGTGCTGTTTGAATTCTCCTTCTCTAGCCTTTCGTAACGCAAAGATCGCTGCATAGAGAGAAGCATATGGTTTCACTTTAATCTGACAGTATAGGAACGCTCAATCAAAATGGAACTTAGTTACTCGTTGTCTGTATTCTTGCTTCACTCGCCTTTCGTAACAGAGAATAGCAAAAAAGGAATTTAGAAGGAAGGGTGCCAGTAAGAGATGGAGTGAGTAAAAGAAGGAGAGAGCAGATGTGGCATCTGGCTAAGACAGCATAGATGTAGAGTGAAGGATTCACTTCAATCTGTCAGCATAGCAAAAAGGATTCACTAGTACAGTATAGCAAAAAGGATTCACTTCAATCTGTCACCAAGGGAATTTTTCCCTCTCAAAGGGATTTTTTCCCTCATCTAGCATTCACTTCAATCTGTCAGTATAGCATTAGATGTAGAAATATGGATTCACTTTAATCTGTCAGTAGAGAATTTTTCCCTATCAAAGGGATTTTTTTCCCTCATCTAGCGTTCACTTCAATCTGTCAGTATAGCATTAGATATAGAAATATGGATTCACTTTAATCTGTCACCAAGGGAATTTTTCCCTCTCAAAGGGATTTTTCCCTCATCTAGCATTCACTTCAATCTGTCAGTATAGCATTAGATGTAGAAATATGGATCCACTTTAATTTGACAGTAGAGAATTTTTCCCTCAAAGGGAAATTATTTTTTCCCTCACAGGGAAATTATTTTTTCCCTCACTGAGAGAGAGAGATCACTCTCTCCTTCTTCATCGCCCTCGTCCTCACTGGGGGGAGGGGAAGATTAGATAAGATAAGATAAGATTAGATAAGATAAGATAAGAGAGAGCGAGAGGGAGAGGGTGAAGGAGAGGGAGAGGGAGAGAGAGAGAGAGAGAGAGAGGGGGAAATCTATTTTTAGAACACCCCACACCCTCCAGGCGGGGGGAAGGGGAGGCGGGATGGACAAAGGGTGAGAGGGTGGAGGGGATTTCGAGCAAAAAAGTGCGTTTGAAGTCTTAGTTTCTATCTACTAGCATCATTGTTATCATCTTCTTCTTCCTCTTCTTCTTCTTCCTCCTCTCCTTCTTCTTCTTCTTCTTCCTCCTCTCCTTCTTCTTCTTCTCCGGTTCTAGTATGTGAAGCATCTATCCTCCTACCTTCAGAGACAAATTTGAAATCATCTTTAAAATAGTTCGGATTACCGTATTTCAAGATATCTCTAACAAGCTTGACTATTCGAAAAAGCCTTTGATTGGGAAGCTTCAATGTTGAACTAGCAATGTGGGCTGGGGTGATATGATCATGGCGTTGGAGAGAGTAGACGAAACATAGACAATAATTTTGGCAACGCTGTAGTTTATCATTCAGAGTGACTTGCATATCGTTAAGAACAGAAATAGAAATAGAAATAGAAATAAATAGAAATAGAAATAGAAACTTTTATTTGCCATAAAAAATTAAAATAAATACAAAAAATAGTGAACAATAGATTACAAATCTTAACAAAAGAAAAGCAAAAGTAACATTGTGTTCAAATACAAGCAAACATAATATTATGGCAAATGTACTGGGCGCAAAGAAATGAAATTTCCGTCCGCGCACAGGAGTATCAATAAATCTCTAAAATTACAATACAAGGACTATTTTTGAAAATAAACTGAAAAAAATAAACATCCATAATATAATGAGTAAGTTAATGAAAAAGAAACATTGTTATAAGAGTAATGAGAGTAATGAGGTCTATAATTAGAAAAAAAACATGTGATTAATATAATTAATTAATGTTCAGAATTAAACCAGCAATCATATAACCCAGGAATAGAAAGGTGGATAGAGCTAAGAAAAATAGTAATTGAATAGAACTTAGGAAATAGCAGCAACTGCCAAAAATACAATAACAGTTATGCAACCTAATAACCTGAAAGCTATATTATGTTGAAATGCCAGATCTTAGAAATATGAAGCTAAGGGAATATTGAATAGATTATCTTAGGATGTGGTACCAACTTTCAATCACATCAATATTGAGAGCCAAGATTATCTTCTTCACTTTTCTTTTGAAAATTGGGAGAGGATAACTAGCAGAAGCAATATCCTGAGGCAGTTGCTTGAAAAATCTTCCTTGCAGGAAACAGAAAGACTTTTGGAAAAAAGTACTATGAGGTCTAGGAATGGGAAACCTTTCAGCAAACCTAGTTCTCCTATCATTGGCCTCGTGCCCCAAGGTAGCGCCTTCATTCCCACTAGACCAATAGAATTGAGATAATACCTTGAAAACATACAAGTGTCTCAGAGGCAAAATTTTCATAGACTGAAAAGAAGAGAATAAATCCAGATTTTCTTGATTATCAACTATTGCTCTTACTAAGGCTCTCTGGAGTGACAATACAGGCTTCAAATGGGTTATGTAAGTACTTCCCCAACAAACCAATCCATATGAGAGACGAGACTGAGCAAGGGCAAAATAGAGGTCTCTCAGAACAAATGTTGGACACAAGTTTCTAAGACTGAAAACCCTATGTAGAAGGCAACGCAAGTATTTTTTCATTGACTCTATCTGGTTTTTCCACAATAAATCATCATCAACGGTAATGCCAAGATACTTAACACTTCTCTCTTGATTTATAATTCCACAGCCACAATCAACTTCATTGCAACCAACAAAATGAAACTTCAAGGGCTGGATAAGCATGAATGAAGATGCAATCCCAAAATTCAGGTAGATGGTTTTCTCAAGGTTCAGGCTCAATTTATTGTATGCAAACCACACAGAAATCAAGCGAAGGTCATTTGACATCTGATCATACAGATCCGAATCTGAGGTTGCACCATAAGAAAGGGCAGTGTCATCAGCAAAAACTGTGAACCTTCCACTGAAAGGGCCATGATACAGGTC
The DNA here is from genome assembly GCF_014356525.2 of Nilaparvata lugens. Classification (NCBI taxonomy): domain Eukaryota; kingdom Metazoa; phylum Arthropoda; class Insecta; order Hemiptera; family Delphacidae; genus Nilaparvata; species Nilaparvata lugens. Next base: position 64,509,419 of record NC_052518.1, on the reverse strand, counting down.
ATTAATATACACCAGGAACAGGATAGGTCCCAATACAGAGCCTTGTGGAACTCCACAATCCACCATAAGAAGTGGACTAGAACTCAAGCCAATGCTAACTGCCTGAGACCGTTCAGAAAGGTATGAATAGAACCAAGTTAGAGGCAAACCACGAATACCAGCTGCTTCCAATTTCCTAATGAGTGTTGCATGGTCAACCGTGTCAAAGGCTTTCCGAATGTCCAAAAACAAGCCAGATACTCTTCTCACCTCTCTATTATTGATGTTCAAACATATCTCTGAAATGAACTTTCTCAAAGCCAACTCAGTTCCTAGGCCCTCTCTAAAACCAAATTGGCAATTTGAGAAAAAATTAGTTGAATTTAGGAAAGTCAACAAGCGATTTTTGATCAGTTTTTCAAATATAACTGAGAAAACAGAGAGAAGAGAAATGGATCTATAATTCTGGATTAATTTTGGGTTACCTTTTTTGGGAATTGGAACTACTTTCGCAATTTTGAGTTTACATGGAAAAACACCCTCAGAAATGCTTAAATTAAATATGAAACATAACACTGGACTGATGATTGAGCTTATTTTCTTGACCATGACTGATGAGTATCCATCGATGCCAGGGGCCTTAGAGTTTTTCAGGGATGCAATGACTTTTTCAATCTCCAAAGAAGAAATCGGATACCAAAACAGTGATCTATCACAACATGGCTCTCTGAAAACATTGTTATAGTCGTTCAACGCTTGCTGAGGAAAAGGGGGTGGAACAGCAGACTTAGGTGCAGAGACAAAGTATTCATTGAACAGATTAGCAACCTCTGAATCTTCACTTACAACACCATCCTCGGTTACCAAATTGAATTTACTTTACTTGGCTCCTCTTCCAATCAATTCATTGATAAGTTTCCACTGTTTTTTGGAATTACCTCTTACAGTCTGGAACCGATCATAGTAATATCTCTCCTTTGCTATCTTTACCCACATTTTTATCTTGTTCCTCAAAGTAACAAATTCATGTTTCAATCTGATGTTCTCAGGCTCATTCATTGTCTTCTTATATAATTTGTCCCTTGACCGAATAGCTTCACAAAGTCCACTGTTCATCCAAGGCTTCAATAATCGTTGCTTGTGATTTATTTGAGTGGACTTAGTGACCTTAGATGATTGAATGGCAGAGTCCAAAACATAACAAAAACAATTATATGCAGAATTACAATACATTAAATGTGGGAAGATGAGAGATTGAACCAATAATAATTTAATGTTTCTAGGGAGAATATCGTGCATTTTTTTCAATGCATGCATGGCTGAGAATACCTTTTTACAAGTTTTGTTCACTTGTTCTGACCAGTCAAGAGTATTATTGATAATAATGCCTAAATTTTTAACTGAGCTACAGTAAGGAATGTCATTACCATCTACAATAATTTTGTGAATCGATTCAAGGTCAATATTGTTTATAAGACGAGAATATCCAATTATAATGGGTTGTGTTTTGATGGGATTAAGCTTAAGGCCATTTTTCTTTGTCCATTCCACTATCGAATTGATATCCTGATTCATTATTCCAACTGTTTCATTAATTTTTGTTATGGGACAGCTTAAATAGATTTGAAGGTCGTCTGCATAAGTATGGAAACTGGAGAATTTGAAAATGGAAGGAAGGTCATTAGCATACAAAGTGAAGAGGAGAGGGCCTAAAATTGAACCTTGTGGTACTCCATGCATAACGTTTTTCCAAGTAGACTTTTTGTCACCGACAGTTACACATTGTTTCCTACCTAATAGATAGGATTTAAACCAAACTAACGAGTTGTGACTGAAACCAAGAATAGCCAACTTATTCAGAAGGACTGTATGATCAACAGTATCAAATGCTTTAGAAAAATCAAATAGGGTGAGGATGGTGCATTTTCTTTGGTCCATAGCTAACCTTATATCATCAGTGACACGAAGCAGAGCTGTTTCAGTTGAATGGAATTCTCTAAAGCCTGATTGAAAGTTATGAAGCTTACTATTGTTGTCTAGAAACTTTACAACTTGAGCATGAATGAGTCTTTCTAGCACTTTGGACAATGCAGGTAGAATACTGATTGGTCTAAAATCCTCAACTTTATTGGGTGATGGAACTTTATTTAGAGGGCGAACCAGAGCAAACTTCCAGTTTTCAGGGAAAATGCCTTCTTCAAGTGAATTGTTGGAAATGTATGTAATGGTTGGTAAAACAGCAAATAGCATCTTCTTGATGAATTTATTAGGAATTTTGTCTACACCCGTAGCATTACTATGAATATGTTGAATTGCTCTTAAAGTGTCTTCTTCTGAGATTGGATGGAAATGAAATTGATCAGTAATTGGTAAATCTAAGTTTGTAACCTGCTCTTCAAGATCATCGATATGATTAGCAATGACAACTTTGTTGCATTGGTTAGAGTGTGAAACGAAATGGTCATTTATATTGTTCAATGGTAAGTCTATTTGTGAATTCGGTTTCTGTTTGCCAAGCCCGAATTCTTTTATTCCCTGCCAAAGTGGTTTAGAGTCTTGTCTATTGTTTGTCATAAACGAATTCAAGTACCTAATCTTTGAGTTCCGTAATTCCTGTTTAACTCTATTTCTAAGGCTCCTATACTCTATCAAACTGTCCAAGTCAAATGTCTTTTTAAATTTTCTATGTGCTTTGTCTCTACGTCCCATCATCTTAAGTATGTCTTCAGTCATCCACGGTACTCGTCATTTTCTATTAATCCTCCTTGTCACATAAGGTGCATGTTTGTCATACAAAGTCAAAGTCCAATTCTCGAAAGTCTTGACCATGTCATCAACTGAGGATAATGCTTCAATTTGATGCCATGGAGTCTGAGCCACATCAGTCAGGAAGGTGGCTTCATCAAAGTTTTTGAAGTCTCTATAAGTGATAATTTTCTGTTCTGGCTTAGGTATCTTATGGGAAAGTACACAGTAGATCAAATCATGTCCAGAAATAGCTGGGACTGGGATTTGGCCTGCTTGAACAACCTCGTTAGGATCACTAACAATGAGAAGGTCAATGAGTGTGTCAGATACATTAGTATGATGAGTTGGATCGAGAGGTAAAATAGTTATGTTTAGGCATTGGAAAATAGTAGTCAGTTGAAAGTAGTCAAAGTTACGATTTTTCATGTTCAAGTCGGTGTTCATATCCCCCATAACTAGTATACGGCTATAACAAGGCATAAGAGAAAGCAAGGCACTTTCAAAATCTGTAAAATGACCTATTTTTGGTGGGCGATAACAGATACAAATGAGTAATTTATCAGTACTAGATAAGGATAATTCAAGTAGCATAAACTCTGGTCTGGAACAATACTCTTGTTTAGATGTGATTAAAACTTTTGTTTTGATACCATCTTTCACATAAATTGCTACACCCCCACAAGCTTTATTTAATCTATCATTCCGGAAAAGATTATATCCAGGTAATGCAACAAAATTTGATGAAATACTAGGCTTCAAAAATGATTTGGAAATTCCAATTATATTGAAGTCCTGAAAACGGAAGATCGCTCTGAGTTTATCAATGTGGCAGCTGAGGGATTGGACTTTAAGGTGAGCAGCCTTGAAAAGTTTTTTGGAAGAGTGAAGCTTATTTGCTAGAAACATACCTGCGTCATTATTACTATTATTGAAATAATCATACCTACTTGAGGACGAGCAAGCTGACGTGTCAGTGAGAGGCATCATGGAAGCAGCAGACCAATCGTGAACCGACCTCAGAACGACACATGACAGGGAAAATGGGGATGAAACTGATAAAACTTAACCTAAATGAAAAAGTCTCTTGATTCGAGTGCATCCTGTATGCCTTGACAGTTCGGCTCCCTTCACTTTGAAGAAAGAAGAAAGGAAAATAATTGGAAAAATTCTAGGTCCGTGATTAACTGAGAATGGTTATAGATTACAGAAAAATAGCACAGTTGAGCAACATTCAAATATTGTAACAGACATGAGAAAAAGACGTCTAAAATTGTATGGTCATATCATGAGGCTCCCTGACCATAGAATCACAAAAAAGTAGTAAAATATGTAGCTTCGCTTGCCTATGGAGGAGAATGGATTAGGAATGTTAAGAAAGATCTAGTTTTGGCAGGAATTACTCATGATGAAATTAAAAATAGGAATAATAGTAGTGTAGGTTTGAGAGTTCTGCACAAGACCAATTGGAGACGAGGGGCGTGGACCAGATATCTCAGATCTTTAAAATCTTTAAAATCTCAGATATCTCAGATTTCAACTGGGCAAAACTCACAACTACTACTACTGCTGCGCAGAACCCGCAACTACTACTACTGGTGCGCAGAACCTGCAACTACTACTACTGGCGCGCAGAACTTGCAACTACTGGTGTGCAAAACTCGCAACTACTAGCTTGCTTTTCCATTATAACTTTGTACGAATTTCTACAGTTAGACAATCCTTTTTTTCCTCCACCACAGGAAGAATGAAAAAAATTACATTTCATATTTTTGTTGAAATATAAGATGTTATTTTCCTCACACTATGCTGTAAAAGGAATGGTGGCGCTTTTTTTAATGTGCTATCCCCATATTGAAAAACATAAATTGAATTTCTATAATAGGTTGTATATAGTGATAATCTATTCTACATACTACTATAGTTATTCTTTACAATGTGTTAATCAACATTAGGCCTATTGACAATCCTTTTTTTCCTCCACCACAGGAAGAATGAAAAAAATTACATTTCATATTTTTGTCGAAATATAAGATGTTATTTTCCTCACACTATGCTGTAAAAGTAATGGTGGCACTTTTTTTAATGTGCTATCCCCATATTGAAAAACATAAATTGAATTTCTATAATAGGTTGTATATAGTGATAATCTATTCTACATACTACTATAGTTATTCTTTACAATGTGTTAATCAACATTAGGCCTATTGCACAAATTGGAATAGTTTTTTCTTATTTATTTTTTTTTTTCAAATATTCCTTTCTTCTTCTAAAAGAACAAGAGGCGATTTACCTTCTCGCTGTATACACTTCAGATAGAGTTTTTGTTTGTTGAAATCATCAAGTGTTTGCACATTCAAAACACTTAGAAATTTCTCAGGTAAGTAAACTTCACAATAATAGTCACCATTGCTGTCAAGATCGAATAACCTCATGATGATACGTTGTCCTTGTTGTGTTCTCACCAATCTAGCGTGTACAACACGGTACCATGAATCGTGCACAGTTCTTTGAGTGAGACCGTCGGATATTCCGTTTTTGAAATATAATTGAAAGATTTCATACTGAAATGTCGATCATTTCCACTGTTACTTCGCAGTTGATATTCCATGATTCTCGGTGCGGTGCGCGCGCATGACTGAACTAAGCTGTTGTCGGTTCAAGACTGAGCTGAACAGCTGCCGCTTCGCCAGTTGCTCACCCCTTCCATGTTCACCGCTCCACCTGCTACTCATTTACACATTCCTTCCTCTACGCTCTCACTTTCTACTAGCTCCCCTTCTTCTTCTTCCACACTTCCACGTAACGATAACAATACTTCTTCTTCAATTTTTATCAGTTTGTCTACACTCAATCTAAATGGTCTATAATAAGCTAAATAATCACTGATATCACTAACATTCACTGAATTTAAAAATATTGATTTGAATTGTCTAGCAATACTTTTACTATTTTCTTCTTCAGCAGAATGTATTGCTTTTTCACACATTTCATACCATTCAATATACTCTTGTAGTATTATTTCCAAGCATACTGGTGCATAAGACCAAGTTTGCGGATTCATTGCTGCTGCTTCACATCTAAATGATCGGTACAATAACAGTGAAATTTATTTGTTTCTGCCGTCCCCCTCCACCTTCGCTACATGCTAGACTGCATACTCTTGCTCTATGCAAATTCAAATAAAATCCACAATAAACACATTGAATGTTTTTTCCATCAAAATAGAATCCTTGTCGTGCATAGTTGCATCTTCGCTGTTTTGTGTATAGATTACAATGCTTCATACTTTCCATTCTATTATTTTCACATGTATAATCGGAATTTTGCAAATTGATTGCTGCTGCACTATTCTCCTTTCTCTCTGTTTGATTCTTACTCAACAAGATTGTCAAATGATGATATGCACTAAACAGCGCACAACATGCATTGTTCGTTTTGTTATGAATTTTGCATACACTAAAACACCAAGAATCTGTAAACATTGAATAGTCTGGTTTTTCAAAGTTCTCCGGCATAGTTTGTACATTGTTGTGTAACCTTTTCAAAAACTGTGATTTTTCTCTTCCCTTTGTATAGATTGTGAAATAATTCTGCAAGTATGATGCTAACAGTTCATCAGAATAAGTCAAATCACCTTCCCACACAGCACTAGAAGATCCTGAGAATGACCAAGGGATATTGCAACGGGATATTGGGGACATCCCATGATAATCCCACAAAGACCCAAAAACATTCTAAGTATATCCCTAGGAAATGCCTATGTCTGCCCAAATCCTGATCGCAGGGATATCCCTCAGGGAAATCCCAGAGATATCCGAGAATATTCTTAGCATTTTCTTGGGATATCATAAGAACATCCTGCAACAACCAAAACTTATTCTTAGGATATCCTTTCAAGTGCCAAAATTCTAATCCCTGGTATATTCTGCCAGGAAAATGCCAGGAATATCCTAGAAGCATCTTCTTGGGATTTTATGTTAATAGTTTTGAATAAAAAATTAAGAAAGATATAATTTAAACTCATTTATTCAATCATATAATAAACTTATGGTATCTAATACACATCTATAAATTTAATGCATTTCCTTTATATTCAGCTACTACTATGGAATTAAACAGAATCTTGGCAAAACTATGGCGTCTTATTTGTAGCATGTGACCGATCAGATAGCCAATCAAAATTGTAACATCCAATGGCCACATTATGATTATACAGTCTCTACAGTTGTAACCATACCAATGTGATGAATCAACTTTTGCCCATGACGTGTTTCAAATCAGTATTTTAAATTTTGTAAAGTTGGGCAATTTAATTTACACAAGCAAATAGGCACTCCTAATCCGGTACTCTGATTATTTTTGACGCATCACAAAAAGATGTCGATGTAACTTGTTTTCATCGTTATCAGTTGTTGTTTTCATCACTGCTCATGTTTTTTCTGAAACAAAAACACAAATGACTCTTAGTTGATTGAACAAAAAATCATTTACAGTAAGGTAGGTATGATAGCTCAATCACATGATGCTTATCTCCAACAAAGTCAACTTTATCTACAGTTGATACAATGTATCAGATTAGGTAGATAATTATACAGAAGACTCATCCCTCTTAACCGGCCACCGCTTTAACTGGTCGGTCTCGGCCAGAAATGGAAAACATTTTTTTCGATGGTTTTATCAACAAAAATAAAAATACAGTACAGTGTTGTGTGAATGACGTGAGCATTTGTGATGAATAAGTTTTCAATTTAAGTACGATCTTGTAGATTTATCTGTTTCATGTTCAATTATAATTGAGTTTAGCGCAATGCCATTGTTTACAGTTTCTTCTGAGCCCAAGAAATATCCTTTAGGGTGAGTTTTTTTAAATTAGAGGTCTCATACTACGTAAAATTCAATTCAGTTGTAAATATTTAATCGATTTACAAATTTACAGTAGTAATCCAATGACTTTCGAAAGCACGTTGGAGCGTTTAACCGGCTAAACCATTATCCGGCCAGGGTCCCGATCCCAAGGTGGCCGGTTAAGAGGGAGAAACTATGCAGTCAAAATTGGAATCACAAATCATACCTTCACGTGTATATTGATAGTTAATATTGATAAACATACTATCATCATTTTTAAGAATTGTTCCTCTTTTGTATATCTAATGCAATTCATAGTTTTTGATTGTTTCTTTTGACTATTTCATCACCCACGTAGGGAGACTACACCCACAGTACTTCAGACTACAACTACTGTTCATCACCTACAGTACTCAAGTACAGTACTGAGATGAAAATGAGAAAGAGGTTATACGATCTCTCAAGGATTGGCATCAAGTTCTACAGCATAAGGATAAAAAAGTTGAAGCATGGCTTGGGAAAAGTGTTAGAATAGAACTGGAAATTTCGCAGAAAAATATTATTCATAAGCTTCAAATTGATATAAAACACTTGGATTATAAAGATGTTTATATCAAGAAAAAGGAGGCATTTTCATGGTGAAGAAACTTGAGCAAAATATGTTTTTGAAGAATACCAATTATTATTTATGAAAGCAAAGGAAACATTATTGTTCAAGTGTGGATTGCAATAATTTAAATGTGAAGTGTTACTAAAACGAATCTGAATTAAGAAGGATGAATTAAGGAAAAATTCTGAGTTTAAAACATACCTAGCATCTCTCTGAAGTCTTTCCTTGGCTTTAGAAAGCCACTTCTTTATTGGTATCTCAATGTTTGTATCGGTAGCATCTTTGAAATGACAGCGTACTACGTCTGCAACAAAACAAATTGCTGGATTATACTTGGAATTATGATACATAGAATAATCCACTACCAGTGGAGCGTGAATGTTTTAAATAATAATAATAAGCGACTGCGGGCTACATTCATAGGCATAATGCTGCCCTGCGAGTGCTCTATTATCATCTAAGACACTCCTACGGTATCAACAAAATGCCAGTGCTGCCTTATGCCCCAGGGGAGATAGAGTCCGTTGTGGAGAATGAGAAATGCCGGATATATTGGAATTATTCATTCTCCACTACCAGGCTTCTAACAGCTACAAAGCCTGATGTAGTCCTCCTCGATCATAATACAAAAGCAATGTATGTGATTGAGTTTTCAGCTCCAGCTGAGTGCAACATTGTTGTAAAAGAGGAGGACAAACGGACCAAGTACCAAGAACTACTAGTGGAGCTACGCAGGCTGAACCCGGGCTACTCTGTCCGACTGGTGGTCCTGGTGATTGGTGCCCTAGGTGGGATGCGCCCAACGCTGCTCTCAAGCTTAAAAGCAATTCCGGCCTGTGAAAGTAGTGCTATTTCACTGTTAGGCCAAATGCAGAAAGCTGTTATTTTGGGCTCACTCCGTCTGCTCAGAGCAAACGATTTGTGGATGACGGACCAGGCATGATTGTTTACTGCACGGATGTGTGGAGCAGTCATGTCTGAAATCGCTTGTCAGACCTCCTTGAGAATCAGAGCTCAGGGTTGGGATGGTCAAGCACCTCTTTAAAAAGAGAAAATAATAATAATAAAAATAATAAAATAATTATAATACAATGGAACCTCGATTTAAAAAAAACCCTGATTCCTGATTTAACGAATAGTTCTGTCAGTCCCTGGAAACCTTCTAACCGCTTTCAACCCCGATATTACGGACATTGTTTTTAAGATAACCCCGATACAACGAATTTTTCTCTCGGTCCCTTGAGCTTCGTTAAACCGGGGTTCGACTATTCAATAAATACTGCACTGCAAATACTGCAATGCACTTGGTAGAACCCTGAGCATACATAAACTGAAAAAACAATAGCCATTGATGAAAGAGGTTGCATGTGAATGGCTCTCTATTCATGAATAAAAGGCCGGTACTACATGATAATAGTTCTATGATCATATCTGATCATATGGAAAGAGATGAAAATACGGAATCATATTTTCATCTCTTTTCATATGATCAACTATGATAATAGAAATATTATTGTGTAATACCGGCCTAAGGCCGGTATTAGACGGTAGTAATATTTATATGATCATAGTTGATCATATGAAAAGAGATGGAAATACTAAATTATATTCTCATATGATCACTGATAATAGTAAATATTGCCGTCTAATACCAGCCTAAGAAAGAAAAAATAATAATGAAATACTATATACCTAATCCATGATAAGCATATTATGATATTAATGATGACTAATAATATAAAAAAATACAGAAAAACATAACGTTCAACATTCAAAATGTTCATACAATTCAATACCATTGAGTTACTTAAGTGAAAAAATTCAGTTTGCATTTTAACAGGTCAAGATATACAGATTGGGTGAAAAGTTTGGAAACAGCTTAATATTTCTCGAACAAAGGTAGCTTGACGGTCGGTGACATAGGGGACTGTACTAAAATTAAAAGATCTACTCGGTATGCCTACCCTTTATCAGACCGCTGAAGTTGGAGCAAGCCAAGGCTCTTTTGCCCTTAGCTCCAAACCAGCTATATTTTTCTGCAACTTCATTCGTAAATATTTTCGGGAGAACATTATAGACCACATTTTTCATTTCACTTCCTCCGATTTTCTTCAATTCCGTCACCTAGAACATAATTATTATTATCAAACAGTTTTGTAGGTCAAACAATTATGAAACAGAAACGCTTGTAAAATCCTTAATTTATTAGTTATTGTAGAGTCCGCTCGTTGAACCTTTGATTCCCACCACTCCCACTATAACAAGGCTCATGTTAAAACGAGCGGACTCTAGCATTGTAGCTTGTAAAGTTTTATGATATACGGCCCAAGAGCTAAACCTTCATTTGCATTAAAAAAACATTCATCAGACATTTGACCAGTTTTGAGTCCTAAGACAAGAAGTAGTTCTGATGCCTTTTCATATACATCTTCAAGACCTATGTTATATGTGGTAGAAATTTAAACTGAATAGTTCCAGAAGCTAAAGCTCCAGCATTGTCTTGAAGCATGAAGACAAAATATATATATCCTTAAAGTACGTTGAAACCACATTTTTGGGCCAGAGGGTTCCAAAATGCTAGTGTTTGTACATTTCTAAATAAATGAAATGAACTATAGAAATTATTATCTCAAGCAGTACACTAAGGATGTTGGTCAGCAGGTTTGAATGACATCTTTTTTAACCAATGATCCAGAATAAATTATTTACTAACATTGAGTTCTACACAATAATGATTTTATTTTTATTACCTTACTAATCATTACACAGAGTGTGGAATATGTCTGGGAGCCCCTTAATATTTAAGTTTTGAAATATTTGTAGTGAATATTCTAGAATAACAATCGAAATAACTTTGAAATGGTTTGAGATATCGATGTGCGGTTTGCGGCATTAAATTTCTTTTGAAAATTTACATCAAAATCATGTATAACATGACCACCTTCCCATCTGAAAAAATAAAGTTACCAGTTTTCTTTTAAAGAGCACGTTACTAAGGTTGTCGTCCACTGCATTGAAGTCTTCATCACACTTGATAGGAAGAAGTGATGAAACATTCTCATCTTCTCCATCACCTAGGATCTGTTCATTTTCATTGTTCAAGAAGCGCTGCTCCATTTTCTCAATCCTTTCCTTGATTTCCTCCTGGTTGGCCTGCATCGTTGCCAATGTGTATTTGACGCCGGCTATGGCTCTCAGTATTGTTTTAGTTTCATGTGATTGATCTAGAAACAAAAACAAGTAGTTGAAGACGAGAGTTCATCCCCCTAGGTTGATGATTAGCTGGTGCCAAAAATTAAGGTAGTTTCGTAAGTTCCTTGTTGGACGTTCCAATTACTAGATCATAACTAGTAATTAATTATTCATTTGAATACAATTATGTGAAGGTAAACAGGTAGAAATCCAAATATTGCCTCCTTAACACTAATGAGACATTTAAAATTGACAATTTTACCATACATTGACATATTAGAATATTACAATTGACAGGTTCTTTATCCTTGCAGGGACCTTCCTTGACTTAATTTGTATGAATTATTCTATTTTTTTCATACAAATTAAAAAATTAAATGATCTTATTTATTTCCAATTTTTCTCTGGTTTCCTTCAATGATGAATAAATGAATTTTGAATTTGAAAAGCAGAAAAAAATCAATGAATTAATGACGATGCATAATTAATTTTATGCATCAAATAAATTAAAGCAGTACAAAAACATACCAGTAGGAGTTGCTGCAACATTAGCAGATGATCCTCCTTGTGGCATACTAGGCCTATTGATGATAGCAGGTATTTTCGGTAATGGCGGAATTGTAATATTCTCATCTTCATCTTCTCCGTCACTTGCAGATGATGTGGCCGGCGAGAACTGCCGCTTCAAGGCTCTTGAATGTCTACTTTTTTTCTCGTCAATGTCAGTTGTCAGGCTACTGTTATCTCCTGCCCTTTTCAACTTCTCCTTCCCTCTTAGGAATGTTTCTGAAAAAGAGAAAACACACATGGATGACAATTTAATAACGACAACTATTTAATGCGCTTGTAAGGGAGCACAAGCAGGGAAAATATTTTAAATAAAAAACTATTCATCTTTTGTACCTCAAAGCCCAAATTCAACGTTCTTTCTGAATTTTTCAAAATAAATGCTCATAATTGGGTGGCTCATTGGAGTAAGTGATAAAGCGCCGGTCTGATAAGCAAGAGGACCCGAGTTTGAATCTTGACAGGAGAGTTTTTGTCCAAAGCACAATCACATGTTTACGACCACCCCGTCTTTCTGAGGAGACGTTAAGCCATCAGTCCCGACTACCCAAAAAGTAGCCATCATATTTCATCATCATCCCACTCATTATCTACGCTTATATAGCACATGTGGGCATCATCCTCAGCAAAAAAAAAATACATTGCAAAAATTTTAAAATTGAGCTGTGAGCATTGATACATCACAACCAAACAATTTTCCAATCTTAAATTATGATCCAAGAGAAAGAATAAAACTTATTAGTTATTGTGCCCAAATTAGTTTTATTCTCTCCGAGCATGTCATAACGAACGTGTTTCTATGCCTCTTTCTAGATTTCATTTTTCATATGTGAGTTGGCTTCATGTAACTATAAACTTCTACTGTAACCGTACCTCAAAGGTACGGTCATAATGGATGCAAACTTTACACTGGTTATCTAATATAAAATTAATAATACGGTAATTGAGATTAACTTACTTGCTCCACCTAATATTTTTTCTATGTGACACTTCTTCCAATCGTCTTTGGGGTCATCCATTGATTGGACAGCCCGATCATACTCCTTCAATGTACTGCAAAGAGGCCAGTAGCACTCCCTCGTTTCACTCATGATCCATTTTCTTGGCACTAGTTCGAACCCGTCATCAAATTGAACTATGAAATATTTGTAGTTTTCTTTTTCCAGCTTCTTAAAAGAGCTCATTTTTTCAAAAAAATCTGGATGGAAAATGTACAAGCATACATTATATACATATATTACACATTTATATATGCCTACATCTATTCTACATTTATTTACAATATATTATACGATACTTTTCAAGTTTTTTTTTTCTTAAATTAAGATGAAGAGGTAGTCTCAACATGAAGTAGAGGGAAGGTTACATAAATTTCATTATGCAAGGGAAAGATTACACATTTATGAGAAATTATTTTGATGGACCATACACTGAGTATTGACGATAACTGACTAACTTTGAAAATATCAATGACTGAGGATTTGCAAGGTTTATCAAAGTAGTCTTCTTTCACACAAAACTTTTGCCCTACAAAAACAGTTTCATTAGAGTTGATTTGTGTAGCGAAATTTCTTATCAACACAATTGAACCATTGGTTAATTGACAGCAGCTGTCCCGGAGGGTTGATTGCCCAATTTTCAGATGGAATGAAGACATGAAAAGTTGTTTGTATTGTGGATCTGTGCAATCTTGTAATAAAGGTCCATCATGATGAAGAGAAGTCAGGCTTGGGAGTTCACCTACTCTTGCACTGGTACTCTTGCTGGAGTTTTTCTCAATTTCTGCATAGCGCCTACTTAGCTGTTCAAGTGGTTTCTGCGATTTTCGGATGACTTTTTTCAATTTTTGTAAATAATTTTCGAATCGAAAAGCTGAAAAATTGTCCAGTACACCAAAGTTTTCTCCATCATCAGCTACATGTACTAGGCCATGCACATTGTGAGAAACCTGATGTTTTCCATACAGAGCAATAAAAGACTCTACAAAATGCTTTAAGAGATCTTTTGCATAGCTCACAAAATCAAGATGATTAGCACTGCACAACAATCGTATTGCTACAGAAAGAGTCATGAAGTTTTGAAAATATTTCTTGGATAAAATGTCTATTAAAACTATAGGTCCTGTATACAGAAGGAACTGCCGGAATTCAGTAGCTTTCCACTGTTTCACATGAGTGAGGCTCCTCGGTTTCCTAACAAAGTCTGATGCTATCCAGCCTCTCAAAGATTCAAGCTTATTTGAAATTGATTTGACCTTACTACTTTGTAGCCTAAATCTTAAATCGCCACTAATCCATAACAGTAAAAGTTTTTTCATTACACCTAGACATACCAAATGCATATAGTCAAATGGAACATTAGTAACAAAACCAACATTTGGAATTTTTTCCAATAAAGTAGAGCCTAGATGATAATCTTCATCAGTTTTTTGTTGGAAGTCATTGTCTGTTCGTTTGGGAGCATTAGGATCCGGAAAACACATCCTATTGTTTAGGTATTCCCCTTCAACTGTGCACTTAGTACAACTAGAGTAGCCACCATGGCCTTTGACATTTAGAATGAACGATTTTGCCGGAGCATCAAAAACAAAATATTTTATAGAAACATTAATAACTCTTTCTTGTACAATTATTCCACATTGAATTACTTTGAGAGTTTCAGATACAAAATCTTCTAGAAATTCGTTGTTGTTAGCAGGTTTACAGTGCCCATGGTAAGCACCTATTACAAAAACATCATTAAATTGTTGTCCAGCCAGTGAAGCCAATATGGGCCAAAGGGAACTGGTTGAGGACTTGGATGATGGTAATCCATCTATATTGATAACCAATTCAACATTTCTAATGGATTCAAGATTGTACTGACTCAAACAGCTAACTAGACTGTTCTCCAGGCCAGCATGCCAATAAAATCCTGGCTTAACTTCTCTCAAGTGTGTTCTCCTGGGTGTTCCCAAGAGAGTACGACTGTCAGAAGGCAAATCGATATGGCCATGTCTTTTCATTAATTTCAGTAAGTCTGAGACAGCAGAATGGGTTATACTGTGTTGTATGGCCCAAGAAGCTAAATCACTTTTTAGTGATTCATGATTGGCAGAAGGCCCATTTGAATTTATGGAAAAATCAAGTAGCTCATTACAAGATTCATCAGAAAAAACTGAATTGGGGTCTGATTTTTGACAACTTGACTCATCACTGGAAGTAGAGCTTTGGTCATCTTGATTATCTAAACATAAAGGCGGTATGCTAGTAGAACTATTGCTAGCATGCTGGTCATTAAATGTGTTTTGACTATCTGCTGTTTCAGTTGTTGCAGGATTTTGTACATTATCATAATCATTTTCAAGACATGCCAACCGCCTAATATGCCTCTGGCTAAGATTTTGGATTGGCTTTCGCCGTTTCATTGTAGCCTAGCCTATGTAAGACTGAAATTATTATTCAATACCACAGTACAACTAAAAATACTAAAAATAGAACTAAAATGTAAGATTCTATGAAAACACTCACAAAATTATAAGAAACAAATAATCTAATTTTAAAGTTTTGTTGGAGAAATTCACGTTGGACTATTATAGGCTAGTCTAACCTAAAAATATTTAAGTAGCCTAACTCATTCATACAATACCAAAAATCAAAAGTTGAATTAAGTTTATATTCACTACAAACACACAGTCACTCAATCAATTTAATAACTATTATAACTTGAGCTCAACTTATTAAAAATAATTTTATGTGAACTTACTGTAAATATTCAATCACAATAATTCACAACCTCCAAAAACTTGTAAACGCCAAGTCGCCAACCGCCAACACAGTCACTCACTCAATTTATTAACAACTATTATAACTTGAGATCAACTTATTAAAAATAAGTTTATGTAAACTTATTACTGTAAATATTCAATCACAATAATTCACAACTTCCAAAAACTTGCAAATGCCAAGTCGCCAACCGCCAAGACAAAAGAGAGAAGAAACCTCGTGCACACCATCGGATACGTCATCAGTGCAGCAGCGCATGTGCGGATGCATCCATCTTGTACGCTTTGAAAAGCGGGCTTTATAAAACGAATTCAATCGATCATAAACCATTTTCTATCGTTGAGAATGTAAATTATTAAAATCCTGATTAATCCGTCAGATTTATCGATGGAAGGTGAATAGGTTTAAATGACTAGAGACATCAAATAAAGTGATTAGAATATATTTGAAAATATTCTATTAATTTTCCAATTCACAAACTTCACACTGTGGTAAAATTTGAAGATAACACTTGCACTTTGTTTTATGAGATCTGTTTTCAATTTTCATCTTTAATATCTCAGTCATTTGCTGAGATAAAATGACTATTTTTTAGAATAAAGTAGACTTTTGTAAGAGCTTACATATGAGTTTGTCAAATTTTTAAAATCGACAGTTATTGTTTTGTTTTTTATGTCATTTGAAAACATCATATCCTGGGCATATCTTAGGGATATTACCAGAATTTGAGCGAGTCAAACTAAAACTTAGTAATTATAATAATAATAAATTATTATTTTAGTTTGAAATTTTTAAAAATGCATTATATTATTACTTCTTCAGAAATAAGTGATAATATAATAGCATTTTCAGATTTAAAAAGAAGGATATCGCTGATATCCTTCAAACTTCCCTCGCACATCCCCGAAAGTCGACCACTAAATTGTGTTAACGGGTAATTCCTCAGAATATTCTGAGAATATCCCTATATTCCATGGGATTTGTGGGACCTGCAGGGACTAGTATGGGATATCTTCGGGACGTTGTGTGCTGTGTGGGTTGTTCCCATTTTATTTTATGATAGTTATGCTCCAACCAACAGACATCACAATACATTTTTCTACTCAGTAATTTTTTTGCAAATGGTGATTTAAAGTGTAGAACAATATGGCGTAGATTGTGATCGATTATGCCTACCTCTTTAATAATGATAAAGTTATCATCACTTTTGAAAAAATGTAACTCGACTACAGCAAAAAAAGAATCACTTTTCTGTTCGTGGCAATTCTTCTCCATTCTCGCCACCTCCTCCTCCTCTTCTTTATCCATGTTGCATTGTATACCAATTTCTCGAAATTCTGTCGAATTGCTGCTGCTGCTGCTGCTGCCTTCTTCATCCATCTTCTGTTGCCCATCGCCAGCACACATTCTTTGTACAAATGCATCTGCTTTTGGCAATAATGATGGTGATGGCAGTTGAGGATGGCTACTCATCGCGCAACTGATGTAATTACTGTTCAAACATGCACTTATATATACCCCCCTCCTCCTCCTCTGTTCATAAAACACACTCTTGCATCAAATTACTGAACTTCACGAACTAATGTGCTTAATGGTTTATATTCCACTAATGTGTCACTTATTAAAATACAATATGCAGTCGTTAAATTTGGTACATTTTCTGCAAACTCCATTTCCAATCGAATCTCTGTTGACGATGTTAAATGATCAGCTTGATGTGAACAATCGAGTACAACTATTGCACAGTTATCAGTAAAAGTTTTATAATCTACATCTGTACCATGCTCGGTATGAATTCCTAAATTAAAATAGCTGGGTGCAAAATCCAAAAACATTTTGTATAGAAGTTGTTTGTTTCCATTTAGTCGATCATACGGTAAATATTCACTATTTAAGAAAAGTTTAACATCATGCGATTTGCACAAATCAAAATTGGACATTGACTTTGACATTACATTTTTCCTGTTGGTCTGAAATGCTAATATTACAAATCGTGGTGTGTCAGCCTTTGATGCCGTCTTTATCGTCCAAACAGTTGAAGTTGAACTGGGTAATTGCAGGTATTCATGAATATCCCATTTTCTGAATGCAATTTTCAACGGCCTATCCTGATCGACAATTTTTAGAAATTTCAATATTAAATGATCATCTACATGTATATAAGGTACTTTCCAAAGCAGTTTTGTTATTTCCAATGACATTGTTGTAGCATTAGAGGATTTAATACAATTAACATCTGTTGCCGATCTCAATAGTACAAGCTCTTGTCTCATATTCAAAATCACGTGTTGAAAATCCTCAAAAAATGGTAGAAGTAATTTTAATGGCACACAAAATGCAAAGCTATTATTACTAAGTGTTAATCCTTCCTTATTGAATCCTGCTAGCTCATATGTATTTTTATCGATTTGTTTTTTCACTAAATATGCTTTCATAGATGAAGTAATACCCACTAGATGACTCTTCACAACAACTGTACCTGCCAATTCAAATCATATCTCATCAAACATATGTGCTACTGCATTTGAGTTGAGCGTATATTGTGCATCAACGGGCGGGTCTTCTTTTTCTTTACCCGGCTTTTTACATGTAATGTTTCCTTCAACAATAAGAAAAGATTTTGCAACTAAAGAAATAAGATCGTGTGATGATTTTGAAATGTGAATTTCGTCATTATTATGAAATTTCAAATTACCATATGGAGCATGTGTGTGATAATCAAATTTTGTTATATCTGAATAATAGTGTATATCTTGTTCAACATTTAGTATGTCGCTAATTGCGGCTGCGTGTGTTAATGACATATTTCCAATTTACTTTAAAACCAAGCTTTTCTAAAAACCTTGCTCGATTATGTGTTATCAGTTTCACAGTCTGATAAGTACTAAGCGCCGGCTGACGACTAGCAGACCTACTTGCACCTGGCGCTAGGTTATAAATAACGAAACCCATTCTCTCGCTTGCGTTGTTCACACACAACTAATGCACATCGTTCTAACACACCTTGCATTCATCTTTCCTCTCTCTCTCTCTCACTCCTTCCGTCTAATGTGAACTCTTATTGTTATACTATCGCCGCGGAAATCAACTAGTTTACCATTCTGATCAACTATCTGAATTACAATAGATTGAATTCTATGTGTGTTCAATGGAAAATAAATAATTGGATTTGGTGATTCATTTATTAGAAAACCAGGTGCAACCTTTGGAAGAAATTCAAAAATTGTATGAACCTCTTCTCCATTTCGATAACTACCGCATGCTAGATTACAACTAATCTGGAACGATGTTATATTTGTGATGCACACTAATCGTTTAGAATAATGCCATTTATTTGCTACTAGAATTTCTCTATCAAAACCAAGTATATCAGCTAGTGAAGTGCTCATTGTTAAATCAACATCTTTATCCGCTATTAATTCACATAGCATTGTCGTATTATTCCCCTGTATAATGAGATTTGTACTATCAACATTTAATTTTCTCTTTATTTCACTTATTATACGATCAATTTCATAGGAACCTGTATCCAAATCAACCAATTTATCACCATACTTAAAAGATGAGTTGACATTTTTGATTATATTCGGTACACTATTGTATGTCCATGAATTAATCAAACCAATTTCATATTCATAGCGTGTATCAAGCTCTAATACATTGGGTAGTACTTCTATTAAACAGCTACTACTGTTTGATAATGTTATTACAACCATTGTGTGTGTGTGTTACCACCTTCTACAACTGACTAAACACATCTGCAAGAAATAAAAGACAAAAATGACCGCATACATTACTATTTAGTTTTTGTAATTGATCATAATTGAAATAAATTTCCACATTTGGCTGTTGTTTGAAATAGTCTATTAATTGAACAGGTGGCTGTAAATTACCAATTGGATCAAAATAATAAACTCTATGTGCATGTTTTTTATAAGCCACCCAATGTGTTCCACTGTTCATAATCGAGTCCAAGTTTCTTCCCTTTGACTTATCCCCAGTCTGATTATTCAGATGTTTGGGATGCAATAAAAATAATAAATAATAATATAATTGCTTTTTCACTGAAATTAATTCTTTTTGGCAGTGTATCAATCATATAAATTCCACGTAATTTAATATCTAAAATATCAGCCCAATCTTGTAGATCATAATTTAACAGCGGTCCTTTTATCTTCATGTTTTCTTCTTCTTTGTTGCAGTTTTTCTCCTCCTCCTCCTCTCAATCTTTTGTCTGCTTGGACTTGGGATGATTCTACCACCACCACTCAAAAGTGGTGTATATGGTCTTAAATAAAAACCTTGACCAGCTATGTGTTTACTTAATTGTTTGATCGCTTTTTGTTGTGCACTTCTTTGCTCTGATAAATTATTTTTCCAACCTAATGTTTTCCATTTTCCTTTGCGGCCGCCGCCACCACCAAATGCAGCTTTTGCTTTAATCAAATTTGTAACTAGATATGCAGCTGCCTTTTCAGATAAACCAGTGTTTGGATTTTTGAAAACAGCCCATGCAGTGTCAGCCAAATGACGATCAGCCACTGCTCATGTCTTGTTATCACTGTGCTGTGCGTACGCTATATCATGCACTTTACATGCTTCATCTAATGAATTAATTCCTTTATCCCCCCTCTTTAATCTTTTATCTAACTTTGTGCCCGGGCCACAAAAGCGATAGTTTGGTGGAATATGCAATTCAATTGGTAAGTTGTAGACAATTTTATTAAGGGCGGTTGAGGCGAATCCACTAAGTTTTGATAAAATACCAGCACCACGTGCTCGACGATGCATTGATTTTCTTGCTACCATCCTTTCAATAGCAATGTTGAATTAATACTAAATAGGAAATTCAGTTAACCGTCACCCACCTCAAATATATTACAAAGTTGAAATGTTGTTATTAGCAGAAAATTTGATATACTATCACCTGACGCTGGGTTTATGTTAATACAACTGTTCAATGATGTATAATTGTTGAAAAAATCACATATTACCTTTCGTTGATCATTCATATAAGCATACCACTTGTCTAGTCCATCATCAAATAATTTCTTTGTTTTATAATTCATTTTAGATTGAACACATAGTCTTATATAAGATAATATATGTGCTCTATAAGCGGTTAAATTGACAGCACTGCTGCTGCTTCTGTCTTTTACTGTTTGGTTACTACTACTACTAATACACAGTGTAAAAAGTAATATCATACTAATTGTGTATATTATAACAATAATTAATTCATAACCTTTCTTCATTGCTGCTGCTGCTGCTGCTACTGACAAACTAAGTTTGCGTGTATTCACTGAGCGTGACTTTGACTATAAATAGACAAGTACAACAATGATTGCACATCAGTTGTTGTTGTTACGCACACAAAGTTGGCAGACACGCACACAAGGTAAGATAACAACAACATATATAAATACAAAAATTTACAAAATTTTTAAAAATTTTAAAATATTTTAAAGTGTAGTTAAATTGTTACAGCTGTAACAATTTAACTACAGTGGTCAGGCAAAGTAATTGAGTGCAACTCCAGCATTGCCATCCTCAGTGCATCCACATAATAATAATATTATTTTTCTTTTTCAGTTGCTGACTAACACAAATGTTGCTGCAAGCAAGAAAGCGTTGTATTCATTGTATGGATGATGATGATGATACAGTTGAGAAAAAAGCGGTAAATTACTTTAAAGAAATAGATAGGCTTGACTCATTTTTTGATGGTAATAAAACGATTTGGCCACACCAGTATCCTAAACCCAATCATCTAGCAGAAGCAGGTTTATATTTTTTAAAAGTGCACGATAGAACAAAATGTGTTTTTTGCAATGTAGTTTTGGAAAATTGGGAAGTCACTGATTATGCTATTTCTGAGCACAAGAAATGGTCACCCAAATGTGGTTTCATAAATAATGTTCTTGTCGGCAATATTAGAACAACAACTTTCCAGAAAAAACCAGATTATGATATGCAATACGAACGTGAAAATTCATTTATGAAAATAGACTGTTTGCCGAAAAATTTCAAACAGCTTGCAACTGACGGTTTTTACTATGGAATTGATTTTTCAAATTCGAATGGATTTGGTCTTATTTGCAGTGCATGTCGTATGTGGGCAGACATATCGATCAATCAATACCAATTGTTTGATCTACATATACAATCATCGCCAAATTGTGAATTTGTAAAAAAAAGAACAATGAGTAAAGAAGAAGAAGAAGAAGAAGAAGAAGAAGAAGAAGAAGAAGAAGAAGAAGAAGAAGAAGAAGAAGAAGAAGAAGAAGAATGTTAACAGCAGTGTATTTATATAACAGTAGAGATTAGTTTGTATGTTGTATGCAAAATTTTAGTACAGATGCTTTATCAGCTTGAGGAAAAAACGGCTAAGTTGTTTGCACCTTGCAAATTCGTTGCAAAGAACTGTAACAGAATCAACATCTGTCAAAGTAACAGCTGTGAGAAAGTTATTGTGCATATTATAATTGCAATCAATATGTTGTGTGTGAGTAGTGGCAATATAAAAGCGTTGTCTTCCATGCATTTTGCTTGCATTCGTTTGTTGTGTTTCGATTAAGTTTGTTGCGTAAATCATTGTGTGTGTGTGTGTGTGTGTGTGTGCTAATGGATTCACTGCAATCGTCAGAAACAGCAGCTGCTGCATCAACCTTCACGTAAGTAAAAAATATTTTATCTAATTATTGATTGTTTTAACAAACTTGGTGATAAAGCAATTACATTGACATGCTTAAAGTTCTATTGTGAAGATTGTCTTGCTCTAAACTGTAAATATTTGTGCAAGTAAATTTTATCTGTTCATTCAGTACAATAATTGCAAATGTATACATTTACACACACACACACACACACACACACACACACACACACACACACACACACACACACACACACACACACACAAACATACACACATTTAATTCTATTTGTTTGTTGTTTCCAGATGGGAGGAGGAGGAGGTGGTGGTGGCAGAGGAGATAATGGACTATGAAGGCGACGAGACAGATGACTGCACTTCACCGCCATCAAAACTTTTTTGCCCAACACCAAAACCGATACGATAAGACCAGAGGCGTTGGTATCAAAATCACGGTGTCGGAAGAGGACGACGAATCTTCACATCAGCTGAGGAGGGGCTGCAGTTGCAGAAACCATTGACCAGTAGTTGGTCTAGTGAGCAGGGACTGGATGCACCTGCAATTTTATGCAACAACACGTCTTCGGCAGCAAAGGACGAAGCCAACGAAAACAGTGATAAAGAAAACAACGATCCACAATCAACAACTTTCAAGCGGTGAGGAATTTATTATTATTACTACTACTTCTGCTATTTCAAGTAATTAATATGGATTATACAATTAAAATAATAACCAGCATAAATTCGAGCGCAATACGATATTGTCTTTTATTTAGAAAAATATTTATCGATGTTGTTCAAACATTACTGCAAATTTTGAAACCTAAACTAATTGAACTAATTGTTGAAGAAAGTGAACATTTTGACGGAAATATTAAATGGTATTTTGTAACAACTGTTTTATTGAAAAAAGTAAATGTTGATAACAATCAACAGGAAGTTATTGAAACTAGAACAAATGCATCATTTTATAGTTTTACATCTGTGTTAGTAAATGTTGATGAACATTTAGATGAGTTGCAAGATCAGTTTATTAGAGGTGTAGATAAAATAGAATCGACACTTGACAAATTTATAAGATACAGTAGTGGATGGAATGTTGTTAGAATTATTTCCCTTGATTTAAATATTATTCGTTATAATCCTTTAACTGGCGGAAATAGCACATATATTGAAACACCTGATTTTATAAAAGCAAAAAAAGCCATTATAAATGTACAGAACAGAAACGATAGCAAATGTTTTCTATGGAGCGTACTTAGCTATTTTCATTTTAGACGTAGCAGTATGACTGTTGATTATCTTAAACAATTTGAAAACACACTAAATTTGACTGGTATAAAGTTTCCTAGCACAGTGCATGACATTAAAAAATTTGAATTACAAAATGTGAACATATCAATCACAGTGATTGCCTATGATTCAAGTAACAATAAGTTTTTCCCATACCGTTGTTCAATTTATAGACAACGCAAACACAAAATAAATCTTTTACTCTTGTCAAATGATACAACACCGAAAAAATGGCACTATGTTCTGATAAACACACATCAAGGGTATAATGGTTTGTCATGACTACTGAGCCACCACTTGTCATCACATAACGGACAAGTGTTTATTTGCCCATTTTGTTTCAATAAATTCACAACTAATAGACAAGCAAATTGTGACGGAAAAGCAAACTTAGACAAGCACATGGATTTGTGCTCAACATTTGCTATACAAAAAACAATACTGCCTAAACAGGGTGAAATTTTGAAGTTTAGCAATTATTCGTACACTTTGAAAAATAAATACATTGCATTTGCTGATTTTGAAAGTTTTATTGTACCAACAAATAATGATGATGATGATGTGGATGATGTGCATGATGATGATTTGCTTGGAACTGATATAAGAAATAGCTTTACAAGGAAAACACAAAAACACATTGCTTGCAGTTACTCATTTATTATTTTAGATGAATTAGGTGAAATATTTTACGGTCCACACGTCTATAGAGCTACAAGTGTTGGTGAGAAAATTGTTGAAAAATTTCTAGATGAAATCATAGCCATAGGTCGAAACTGTTCTTTTGATATGCAACGTGAAGTGCCAATGATTGAACTGAATGAACAACAATTATTAGATTTTAACAATAGTAGAAACTGTTTTTTGTGCAACGATGAATTTAAAGTCAACGATATTCGATGCAGACATCATTCGCATACGACTGGCTTGTATCTCGGTGCAACGCACAAGTCTTGTAATTTAAATGCAAAAGCACCGTCATTCTTAAACTGTTTTTTTCATAATTTTCGCGGATATGACAGTCATTTCATTGTAAAGGCTTTAGCAGGACGAAAGGAAAAAATTCATTGTATTGCAAACTCATCGGAAAAATTCCTCACAATTACAGTAGATCGGGTAAGATTTCTTGATAGCTATCGATTTTTGTGCTCAAGTCTACAGACACTTGTTGCCAATCTTGCAAGTGATAAAGAAAACAGTGAAACAAATTTCAAAGTAATGTGTAGCATATTCAATGGAAAAAACCAACAACAATTATTATTACGCAAGGGTGTCTACCCCTATGAATATATAACAGATGCAGACAAATTTGATGAACAGCAACTACCGCCGATTGAAGCATTTTACAGTAGTCTTAATAATACAGCATTACAAGTAAGCGATTACAACCATGCACAAAAAGTATGGCACGATTTTGACATTGAAATGATAGGCGATTACCATGATCTGTACCTTCTTACCGATTGTTTATTGCTGGCAGATATTTTTCAAAATTTTAGGAATGTATTTTTTTTTATTTACAAGCTTGACGTTTCCCACTTTGTTTCATTACCGCATTTTTCGTTGAATGCAATGTTATTTTTGTCAAAAGTACACTTGGAATTAATCAGCAATGCTGATATGAACCTGCTCATAGAAACTGGTTTACGCGGCGGCTTGTCAGTCATTCCCCACCGTCACGCAGTCACTAACAATAAATTTATGGGTTGTAATTATAATCCAGCTATTGAATCTAGTTTTTTGTTGTATCTTGATTGTACAAGCTTATATGCTCATTCAATGATTGCATACAAACTACCACAATCAAATTTTAGATTTTTATCACAAGATGAAATTACAGTTTTAGGCAATTTTACAACTATTGATGATGAAGCAGACATTGGCTATATAATCGAAGCAGACCTGTTGTATCCTGTCAATTTACATGATTTACATAATGACTTTCCACTTGCACCGTTAAAAGATCAGCCGCCACACAGCCTGCTCTCATCATATCAAACAGAAGACAATGTTGTGCACAGAGAAGCGCCGTCATCCTCACAAGTGACGGACGCGCGCGCTAGCGCATCAACAAGATTGTTAGCAACCCTTCATAATCGTAATCGTTATGTTCTTCACTATAGAAATTTGAAACTTTATTTAAGCTTAGGCATGAAATTGACTGCTGTACATAGAGTAATCGCTTTTCAACAGTCATACTGGCTTAGACCGTTTATTGATTTGAATGCACAACTTAGGAAGGAGGCTAAAAATTCATTTAAACGTCAGCTCTTTAAATTTTTGAGTAATTCACTGTACGGCAAGATGCTTGAAAGTTCTAGGAAACGAATAAATTTTAAGCTAATTACTAGTCAGAAATCATTGGAAAGATTGATTGCAAAACCAAGTTGTAAACGATGGATTGTGTTTGACAAAGACATTGTTGGTGTACAAATGTGTAAAACAGAAATAAAATTAGATCATCCAATTTATGCTGGTTTTTCTATTCTTGATTTGAGTAAATTTACAATGTTCAATTTCCACTACAACATTTTCTTGAAAATGTTTGATCCAAGCTGTGTGAAACTATGCATGAGCGATACAGACTCGTTGCCATATCATATCAAATCAGACGATATCTATGCAGTTATCAAACAAAATCTCCAACATTTTGATACAAGTGCTCACCCCACCACTCATTGTTGTTATAGCCAATTAAATCGTGGTGTACCTGGTACATTTAAAGATGAACTTTCTAATTTTCAAATAACTGCTTTTTCGGGTTTACGGGCGAAACTTTACAGTTTTGAATATATTTTAAGCAGCATAAATAGTAGTAGTAGTAGTAGTAGTAGTAGTAATTGTTGTAGTAAGGATTTAGCAAGTAGTAAGGAATTAGCAAGTAGTTCTACTAAAATAATGAGTAAACATACAGCTAAGGGTGTAGCAAGAACGGTTATAGATAATAAACTGAGGTTTGATATGTATATGAAATGTCTGACAGATAGATCAATACAATGCGAATGCTTTTCACAATTACGTAGTTATTCCCATGATATTTATCGGATAAGATGTGCAAAAATTGCATTATCACCATTTGATACAAAGAGATATATTGAATCAAATGGAATAGAAACAAAAGCGTGGGGTCATTATTCAATAGAAGAGAGAAGAAGAGAAGAAGAAGAAGAAGATGGAGGCAGCGGCTAGAGTTAAAGCAGTGAGAGAGAGAGAGAGTATGGGTGAACAATCAGCAGCAGCAGCTGCTGTTGTGTGTAGAGAAAGTGGTTATCACAAGTGGTCAGTGTTGTGTGAAGAAGAAGAAGAAGAAGGTTTGCTGTTGCCAGGTGAGCTGAACTCTAGCAAAACGCACGCATGCACACGACGTGCAGTAGTAGAAGAAGAAGAAACGAAACCAATTTATGATGACGGATTTGCAACAGAAAATTGCACAAGAATTACATCGACCAGCAAGAAGGAAATTTAACAGACGTAATTATATACTAAAAGGAATAAAATACCTCATTCAAATTGATTTAATAGAGATGCCAGAATTTGCTAAAGCAAACAATGGTTATCGTTATGTGTTAATTGCTATTAATTGTTTTTCACATTATGCTTTTGCTGAACCATTAAAAACTAAAACAGGAAAAGAAGTTGTACAAAAATTAGCGCGGATATTACAGTTAAATAAAGGTATAAAAAATGTGCGAAGCGATTTAGGTCATGAATTTTACAATAAAGATGTTAAACAACTATTCGATAGATTACACATTAATCATTTCAGTGTATTTTCTGAAATTAAGGCAGCTTTTGTAGAAAGATTGAATAGAACATTGAAAACAAATTTGTATAAACAACTAACTGCTAGTGGCACACAAAAATAGTTGAATATTTTGCCAGACATTGTAAATCAATATAATAACACTATTCATTCCTCAATTGGCATGACACCGGCCAGTGTTACACGATGACATGAAAAACAGTTGATCATGTTACAATCGAAGAAGAATAAAAAGCAATCACGTTTAGTTTATTGTGCAAAGTTTGCATTAGGTGACGTAGTGCGAATAAGTAAGTTTCGTCAGGTTTTTGATAGAAGTTTTAGATCAAATTGGTCGCCAGAACTGTTCATAATACATGCTGTTTATCCTACACAACCGCCAACCTATGTAATACGCGATCTTAACAATCATACAAGGACGATTCTATAGTGAACAATTGATGAAAACGAAATTATCACCGTCTGAACAAAATACATATTTGGTTGAACAAATAATACGAAAATCTAAGAATAAATGTCTTGTTAAATGGTTAGGTTTTGATAAGCCAAGCTGGGTAGATAAGACAGATATTATTACTCCAACTGTACAGAAACTATGTGCAAACACTAGCAGTTATCATCAATAATATTGTTTCAGATATGATTCGTTGTAATAATTATTAGCTGAAATACTGTCAAAATTTGTATTCTTTTGCAAGTAGAAGATTAAATTTGTTGTAATAATTATTATTAGCTGAAACACCGTCAATATTTTTTGTATTCTTTTGCAAGTAGAAGATTAAATTTGTTGTAATAATAATTATTAGCTGAAACACTGTCAATATTTTTTTGTATTCTTTTGCAAGTAGAAGATGAAATAATTATTAGCTGGTGCGCGACAGATATTATCTTGTGTTAATAAAAGCTGTATGTGTGTACATCTGATCATTGTGTCTATATGTTTTCTTCATCCACAAACCATTTGTAGTACGTAGCAGCAGTAACCTATCCAGTATAGTTGTTGTGCAGATGTGCATGTGTAAGCAGCAAGCGCGCAGCAGCAGCAAGAGTTGATAAAAATAGTACCTAGTTATTATGTCGGCAGCGGCGGCAATACCGCCAGAAGAAGTGGCAATTGCAATAGTTAACCTTGATAATCTTATTGTAGATTCAAAACAAGCAGACAAAGCTTGTCTAGATAGAAAAAAGCATGGTGAATTTTTACCAAGTTCAGCTAGAATTCTAATTTGCGGTGCATCAAATTGTGGAAAGACAAATGTACTGCTGAATTTGATATTTGATAAGAATGGATTAAAATTCAAAAACTTATACTTGTTCAGTAAGTCATTGTATCAGGAAAAGTATAAGTTATTGGATATTGTTTTTTCAAAACTCAAGTGTGTGAAATATTATAAATCTGACAACATTGAAAGTATACCACAGCCGAATGATGTTGACAATCATTCACTGTTGATATTTGACGATTTGAATGTTACACGTGTGCCGCAAATACGTAACTTTTTCACAATGGGCAGACACAAAAACATAGATTATGTGTATTTGATTCAAAGCTATGGTGCAATTTCAAAACATCATATTAGAGACAATGCAAATATGCTTATTATATTTAAAATGGATATGCATAATTTAAAATTAGTGTTTAGAGATTTTGTTGGATCTGATATGACATTCGTTGCATTTAGAAAACTATGTTCAGATGTATGGCAAAGCAGAAATCATAGTTTTATTTCAATTTTTACTGAGTGTAAAACTGATGCTGGTAAATATCGTAATTGTCTTGGTAAGTATATTGATCCAAGCTTGTATAGCAGCAGCAGTACCAACTAACATGTGTCAATTCTCATCATTTGTTGTTGAGACAGTGTAGATGAAAGAGCTATACTCTACTAGCAATATGCGTAAATTTAAATCAAAGAGAAAAAAATACAAACAAAATAGACGACGACGAGAACAAGAACATGCACGGCGACAATATCATCGTCAGTCTAGTAAAGTGATTGACAGGATAAAAGGTTTGCGTGAATCAATTATTCATAAGCATAAATCGTAAACTAGTATGATTAAGGAAAATGATACAATTAGACAAAAATCATTAGAACCAATTGTTAATCCACTAAAAGAATTGAAAGATACACTTGTACAACAACATCAGCAGCAGCAGCAGCAGATGGCTGACACTAGAAGCAGACTTAAAGAAGAATCAGAGGAGGAGGAGGAGGAGGAGGAAAAAGGTAAAATGGAGGATGAGGGGGAAGGATTGAATAGATCTAATGTGGGTGATATCTTGAATAAGACAACAATACAAAATGATTTCGTTGATGAGTATATACGCGAATTTCATAAGGAAAAACTAAATAATTGTATATCTTATGGTATATGTTATGACAGTAACGATAATGAATACTTTATGGGTACAAAGGAAATTATTATTGACAATGCTAATTTAATTATCGACAATAATAATAGATATCGTTTAACAGTTGGTTTGTGTGAACTTCTCTTTAAAAAACAGCCTGACATGAAAATGTACACCGAACGTGATTTGATAAAATATCGAAATATACTGCAGCTAACATCTGCTCATTTAGATCGTCGTGGATATGTTAAAAGAAATAAAGGCTACAAATCACAAATTATTCAATCTTTATTCCCATCAGCAAGTAGGAAAACAAAGAAAAGATTGAGGAAGAACATTGCTGGTGATGCTGCTGCTGCTGTTAGTGGTATGGGTTTTATAAGAAATGAATCTACTAGTCGACAATATGTCTATTGGGATGATCCAAATGAACTGATTGACAGATTAAATATTCTAATTTCATCACAACAGGCAGGAAATAGATCACATACTGTTGAAATGGCTTCAATTATTGAAGAACTCAAAGAAAGTGGTATTATATTAGGTGGTGGTGGTGGTGGTGGTAGCAGTTAGTATGTGTTTAACACTTGACAGAGATGGCAAGTAGTACTGTGAGTAGTAGTACAATAGATCGCTTTGGTCGAACACATCACGTGTTTAATAGTAATCATACAGCAGCAGCAGCAGCAGTAAACAGTGGTTGTGAATCAACATCGTTAGTGGCAGCAAGTAGAGAATATTTAGACAGTAAACTACTTGAAATATCATCAAATTTATTTACTAAATTACAGTCAGATCCATTGTTGGTTAACAGACAATACTTGGACAGTAAATTGCAGGAAATTTCAACAAATATATTCAATAAACTGCAGTCTGATTCATCATCATTAGTAAATAGAAAATATCTAGACAGCAAATTACTTGCAATATCAACTAATATATTCCAAATACTACAGGCTGATTTAATTACAAAGAAAGTGTTTGAAAGTAAATTACATACAATGTCTGATATATTGAAGGAAATAGCACAGCAAAAACAGAATTTTGATTTACAATTGAAAACCCTATCAAAATCAATTAGTGATGAAATTGAGGTAAAGTATGTTACTAAGTCGTTGTTTGATCAAAAATCAGATGAATTGAAATCATTTTGTGAACAACAAAGTAAGAACAATAGTTTGAAACATGTTGATACAGACTTGCTAGATGGGAAATTGACAGATTTAAAAGAGAGTTTACTCACACAAACTGAAAATAACTATATTAAGAAGCAAGAGTTTAATCAGAAGGTACTCGAAATACAAACTGCAATTAATGACATGTTTGTAGACATGCATAAGCAACTTGATGGTAAACATTTAGCACTAGGTGACAAATTAAAAGTTGACATTATGCAGATGATTATGAAGGGTGACGATTTTCAGAATTATTTACATGAACAGTTGTTCAACTTTTCATACTATTTGATTGCACAATATGTCAAAAAGAGGTTCATCTTTGACATGAGTGAAGTTAGACAGCATAATTTGGATTCTGATCAGGTACAAGAGTTGTTTCTGAAAAGAATGTTCAGTGGAAGGAGACCAGCAGCAGCAAATGATACAAAAAGAAAGAAATATGACTGGGAAGTAGATGACTAGTAGTAGTAGTGATTTAAATAAAAGAAAAGAAAGCAAGCTAGTAGTAGTTGTGAGTTTTGCCCAGTTGAAATCTGAGATATCTGAGAAATCTGAGATTTTAAAGATTTTAAAGATCTGAGATATCTGGTTGGCAAGCCTGCTGCTGCTGCTGGCCCAAGCAGGTTGTGCACCTGCTGCTGCTGCTCAACAAAGAAGGGGGACAACATGGTCATCCTATTGGTGCACCTGTCAGGGGAACAAGCCTTCCTATTGGTGGGGTGTGTGCACCTGCTGGTCAACAAAGAAGGGGAACAAGCCTTCCTATTGGTGGTGGGCATGACAGGTGCACCTGCTGGTCAACAAGGAAGGGGAACAAAATGGCCGCCTTCCTATTGGTGGGGCGTGTGCACCTGCTGGTCAACAAAGAAGGGGAACAAGCCTTCCTATTGGTGGGGGTGGGGGCAATTGGTGGGGGTGCCTTCCTATTGGTGGGAGGCCTCCATTTTGCAGATGGTGGGGGAAATCCGCCATTTTGGACACACCTCCTCGCTCCCTATTGGTTGGGGGAGGGGCTTTGGTGGGGGGCAAAATGGCCGACACTAGGGCTGGTGGGTGGTGGGGGGAAATCCGCCATTTTGGACACACCCCCTCGCTTCCTATTGGTTAGGGGCGTGGCCAAAATGGCCGCCACTAGGGCTGGGGGGGTGGAGGGGGCGGGGTTTTAGGCCACGCCCCTCGTCTCCTATTGGTCTTGTGCAGAACTCTCAAATCTACACTACTAATAATTTCAAAACAAAAGTGAACAAATGGGAAATTATTCCAGAGATAAAAGCACCAAGAGTTGGCACAAGATGGAGTGAAGAAAGAAAAGCTGCATTTTCTCAGAGAATGAGAAGCTGGTGGGCAAACAAGAAAACCGCCAAGTCTAATAAAAATCGATGATCATGATTTTACTCAGCGTCTTCCACTTCGGGAGCTCTACGACTAATAATAATAATAATATCAGATATTATTAGGTTGGTGACTGGCATAACCTTTGAATTTGTCTGCCAGGAGTCGGTCATATCCTAATAATTGAATTCCCGTATCATATCATTTCCTAAATTCAAAGCCGCCATCAGAAATGCCGTCAAATCATCCCATCCCTTCCCGTTCAGCCATTCTACCACCTCAACCTCAGAGAGTCTACACCTCCCAAGCCATGCTCTTCAGACACCCGCAAATATCGGACAAACCTCCATAAAGTGAAGCATGTCCTCTTTCTCGGCCAAATTGCATAAGGAATGCAACCACTGTCTCTCCTCTCTTCCATGGGCAAAGTTGAGATAGAAGAGTGAACCTCTGGCTTTAAAAAAGAAACAAACTTATCTTTTCCCGAGTTTAAATAAGATCTAACATCACTCCCCTGTTCAAACTGTTTATACAGTGGATGAAATTCTGCTTCATTAGCTCTCCTTACCCATTCAACTCTCATTTTCTCCTTCATTCCTTCGTACATGGACATGGAATCATTTCTCCATTCAGTCCTATCAAACACCTCACAAGGTTACAGTCGAATTCCTCGTCCCATCTCATCCACTCTCTCTACACCAAAAACTCTTCCTTCTTAATACCTTTTCTGCTAACTTTCTAGGCAGTCTTCCCCTGGGTAGTCTCATAACTCTGTACACATGCTTAATATCGTCGCTGGTTTTAGGAAACCTCGTATGTGTTGAATTTCATTTTTTTTTCAGGAGAGCAAAAAGCAACTTCAAATTGCTTGTATTTCATTGAAAAATTATAAAAAAAAAATTTTTTTCTGTACATAATATGATCTTTAATGTTCCATATTATTATCCTATGAATATTCAGTCCATTGCAATTGTTTTTAAAATTAGAATAATGTAATTAAAAAAAAATAAATTGTCACATAGGAGGA
This sequence comes from Nilaparvata lugens, assembly GCF_014356525.2. Taxonomy (NCBI): domain Eukaryota; kingdom Metazoa; phylum Arthropoda; class Insecta; order Hemiptera; family Delphacidae; genus Nilaparvata; species Nilaparvata lugens. The sequence continues at coordinate 64,476,113 of NC_052518.1, read as the reverse complement.
ATTTCACTGGTGATAAAAGTCACATACGAGACTTTCCATAGCCATAGGCAATGTTAATTTTATTGCATGGCAACAGTCAAGCAATTGAACAGGTAGGATGGTTCTAATCAATACAGGGTTATTAAATCTGGGGACTGTTTCATAAAGATTAAGGTTCCCTGTAGTACAGGAAAAAAGCGGACACACTAGATGTATAAATGTTTTCACATACCACTTGTAAATTTTTATGAAACTGACCCTGGTATCACATAATAATAAATTTTTTTCAAATGTGCAATTAGTTTATTTACATTCTACAATGTTACTATGCTTTGTATAAAAATATCATAACTATGAAAAATAGTGCTAACAGAAGTAGAAGAAGTGCTAGAAGTAGTGCTAACATAGATGTTGGAAAGCTGGAAGACAAACAATTGAAGAGAGAATTTGAGCTGAAACTACAAAATAGGTTCCAAATGTTGCAAGATATACAAATAGAAGAGAATGACATAGAGAGTAAGTGGAACAACCTCAAGAAAAGTGTGACAGAAACAGCCAAGGAAATATGTGGGGAAAAGAGAAGAGTGGAAACGAAACCCTGGTTTGATGAGGAGTGCGAACAGAAAGTAACAAAACGAAAGCAAAAGAAAAGGATCTGGTTGAGTAGTGACACAGCTGAGAATAAAGACAGGTACATGGAATCAAATAGCGAAACGAATGAGATATTTAGAAGGAAAAAACGAATGTTTGTGAATATTTTAATTGATAAAGCAGAACAAGATCGTTCAACGAACAATGCAAGAGACTTTTATAGAAAAATAAGGTTTTTTAGAAGGGATTCACACGAAATCCGTATGGGGTCAAGGACAAAGAGGGAGTTGTAGCCTATTAACTGAAAACCAGAAAGTGCTTGAAAGATGGAGAGAATATTTCTATGAACTGCTGAATGCGGAAGATTTGGACATTGCTCTAGACGGAAATAATGAAGAGACCTACTGTAATGTACAACCCGACGTAGACGTACAATCCAAAGAAGAGGTTGAAGCGGCAGTCACCGCTCTTAAAAACAATAAAGCTCCTGGGAAGGATGAAATTTTAGCAGAGTTACTGAAGATGGGAGATGTAATAATAGATAAGCTGTGGGAATTAATAAGGATAATATGGGAAAAAGAAAAGATGCCAAATGACTGGCAGGAGGCAATAGTTGTTCCCATACACAAAAAAAATAGGGAAAGAGGAATGCGGCAACTTTAGAGGAATTTCTCTCCTCAGCATTCCCTACAAAGTACTATCTAAAATGAAAGGCAGGTCTACAACAAATCAAATATTTATTCTCAAAGAAACTGTATTAAAGTACTGGGAATTCAAAAAAGAGTTTTTTGCTTTATTTATCGACTTTCAAAAAGCTTATGATAGTATAAACAGAGAGAAACTGTGGGTTAAGATGGAGAAGTTTGGAATCCCAAAAAACTAGTAAACCTGGCCAGGTCAAGTATAGCAGAAGCTACATGTTCGGTACGAGTGAATGGGCAAGTCTCTGAGTCTTTCAGGATAAATTCAGGAGTACGACTGGTTGATGGGCTCTCGCCAATTCTCTTCAATATAGCCATCGAGGAAGCACTCCAAAAAATTACAAATAGGGATGTAGGAATAAAAATTGGATCTGGAATCAACACACTAGTGTTTGCTGATGACATGGTAATTTTCGCAGAAAAAATAGATGATCTAAGTCAATTAGCAATTAGTGTTTATGGAGGAAGCAGGGAGAATTGGACTGAAAGTAAATAATACGTAAGACTAAAAGTAATAATATCGTACAAAAACGAAATATGTATATTTCACAAGAAATCGAGATCACAGAGACCAAGGTCCTCTCTAAGTGAACGGTCAGTACATTGAAAAAGACACTTTTGAGAATTTAAGCGTTGTAATTTCTGAACAAAACACAGAAGTAACAGAAATACAGAATAGGCTAAACCTTGCAAACAGATGTTTCTATGCATGCAACAAATTTATGTCCTCAAAATTGTTATCACATACTACGAAAAATAAAATCTATAGAGACATTAACAGTCCAATATTGCTCTACGGCTTTGAGACATGGAAGTTAGATAGAAGGGAGGAAAGAAAATTGATTGTATTTGAGAACAAGGTCCTTAGGAAAATCTATGGACCTATAAATGAGGGAGGAGAGTTGTGGAAGAGACACAACAGAGAACTTCGAGGCCTTCATAGGGATCCAGATGTATAGTATGCGAGTTCAAGTGTAGAAGGATCAGATGGGCTGCGCATGTTTTGAGAAGAAAAGAGGACAGAAATCTCAATCAAGTGTTGAAAAGAAATCCAGAAGGACGACGACCGAGAGGAAGACCACGACGGAAATGGTGGAGTCAAGTGAAGGCCGATATGGAGAGAATTGGAGCAACCGAGGAGGACGCGGAGAATCGAGAGAGGTGGAGGGGCTTTGTTGGTGCAGCTAAATATCTACTTAGATATGTAAGGCCATGGCAGTAAAAATGAAAAAATAATTCAAACATGATAAAAACCTCATAGAATGATAATTATTTATCTTCTCTGCTAAGATCATGATAGAATAAAAATATAAAATATCATCGATCAGATTTAATTCTATGATTATGATCTAGATTAATGTAGCCATAGAGACGAGTAAACTAGTGCTATTATTATTACTTGTAATTTTCAAATTTTTCTCACTCTATATTTTTAAAAAATTGTAACATTTTTTCTAGACCAAGACCAACATTCTATGTGTAAAGTGCTGCAAAAGTAAATAGCCTTGTTTTGAACCATTATTCATCGGAATTCAGGAAAAATAATACAATCTGAGTTTAGTTTGTCTATCCTAGTTATAATAATATAAATGAATAAAGAATGAATAAACGAAATATATCCAGACTATTAATAATGTCGAATCAAATCAATGTTACAACTTTAATATATAGGGGTATTCACAATGTTTGAGTTAGCTGGCTAAGTCGAGCTATTCGCTAACTCCAGCTATTTGCTAAGTCTGTGTTAACTCAATGCTATAGTGGCACGTTAGAAAAAATTAACAAACGAGATAGCAGATAGCGCAGGTTTGCAGGTCTAGCTATCTCTGTTAAAACGGCTGCCATATGTTTATAATCTTAATTTTGAGTTATAATAAACTTTGAGATACACAAATTATCCGCTTATATTTAATTTGTTGAATTGTTTTAAAAGGAACTATTCGAGTGAAGTATTAAGTGAACTTATTTTAAAATTATTTGTTCAGCGAAAAACTTCGTCATTAGTCGGCAACATGAGTTCTTATGGAAAGTGTAAACAGTCTGTAAATCGTTCTTCAAATGCTTCTAATTTGTTATGCAAAGGCTGTAAGTGTTTATTCCATCCTGCTTGTGTTAATATGAAGGATACTGAAGTTTCGTTTTTGAAAAACAAGTCATGGGACTGCCCTGATTGTTTAAGTGTTCAGCGATCTCTTAGGGTAAATGACTCTACTCCTGTTAAAATAAATAGACAGTGCTCAAAGGAAAGTGAAGTTTAGGCTCCTGGCGAGCAAACAAAATCCATGGAGCCTTTTGAGGGAAAGTTGGAAGTTGTAAAAACTGAATTGTTAAATTCTATTGAGGAACTAAAATCTCTTGTAAATGCCGGACAGGAAAAGCGAGATAAATTGGAGGAGATAATTGCTAAGCAGAGTGAAATTATTAATAGACAGCAGGAACTGATAGAATCTCTGAGATGCGACGTTAATAGTGTCCAAGAACGATTGCGAACCACTGAGGAGCGACTGGACGACCTGGAGATGTATATGCGGCGTAACACGTTGGAGATACATGGCCTCCCCGAGCCGGCTAATAAGAATGTAGTGGATACATTCGCGAGAGTGACCAACGCGATCGGCATGCCTCCGGTCATGGTAGACGCCATACACCGTCTCAGGCCGCTCAAGGGTAAGCCTGGTGCAGTACCACCCCCACCTGGTATAATCGTCAAGTTCGTCAGAAGACTGGATGCCCATCTAATGTTGGATCTAAGAAAAAAATTCGGTAAGCTGTGTAGAAATCAAATTGAAGGCTTTGATGGACAGCAGCCTGTGTTCATCAACCGGTCTTATAGTTATAAAGGGAAGAGAAGTGGGATTCAGTTGCTGAGTTGATAACATCTTGGGACTGATAATGACAGTGTTATCATAGTAGTCTAGTTAATTATTATTATTTTTTCAATTACTGTAATTAACGTCTTATTTTTCTATTCTGTTTGTCTATCTCATGATTCTTTATTTCATTCTTCATAAATCATTCAATAATGTTTCATTGGAATAATTAGTATTGGGTTTCAATCTTGGGTTGTATTTAAATTAATGAACGAATTTCTAGTTAGTTTTTGTTGAGTCGTACAAACAAATTTTATGATATTCTCTAGCATATAGTTATTATGGGTCAGTTTCTGTTGTATAGTCTCGGGATTCAATATATATATTTATCTATAACTCCACATTTATATTTATTGTGTTGATGATAACAAAAATGGAAATATAATAATTGACATGGTCAGTACTATCGCTTAAGAATTGAATGAAAAAGACTAAGAAATTGCCAAAGAACCACAGATTTGTTGATGCTTGGAAAGTTTTTCTATGTATCGATAGGTCTTGTCTTTCAATCAATAAGTCTAATAAGTATCAATAAATAAGTATTTTTCATTCAATATGAATAATTACCACAATATCAACTTCTCAACTACACAAAAGTGAAAATCGCTTAAGAAATTCTATTCTTGGGAAAATATTCATAATAATGAAATAATACAAGTGTATTGAGTTAATACAACGAGAAACTCTTTTTGAGATGTTGAATGTTTTAGAAAAAAATTTAAATGATTTATGGCAGCATCTACCAATTAATTACTGACCTAATATTGTGTCAGTATGGAGATAGAATTATTGTTCAGTTGGTGGAATTTGTCACTGAGAACAGCTATGATAAAATTCCAATTATTATCGGTTTATCACTGCAATCTTATCACTCTACCAGTGTTGTAGTCAGATGATACGTCAATGTAACTTTGAATGATCTAATGACAGTTTTCCTCATTTTTTCTCCCTATTATCTGTTTGTCAACTCACAACACTATTTATGTCTTTTTTATATATTCTGATAATTCAAGTAATTCATATAGCAGTAGTTCAAGTCGATCATTTCGAGTTGTACCGGTATTGTTTATGCGTATATTAGTAAATATACGTATTATGAAGTGTAAAGACATATATTACATAAACATTATTTTTATTGCACTATTCATGCCACATACAATATTATTGTCTAGCATGGCAGTCCGAGAATGGACTAAATACAGTAACACATTTTTTTCTTCTCTCTTTTACTACTTCTCATTGGATAACAAAGTAACATCTAACTTTTGGTACATTTAATGGATGATGACGATAATAATGACAATGATATTAGTAATGAATTTCTACCAGCTTTCATATCTTCAATTCCAGAATACAATAATTTTTTTAACACTGATAACCTCACAGTTTTTCATATGAACATCCATAGTATAAGAAAAAAATTTGATGTATTTCTTTTGTATTTAAATAATATTGTGAGGAAACCAAATATCATTGTTTTATCAGAAGCATGGATGAAAAGTGATTTCAATATAAACTTGTACACCATACCAGGTTACAAGTCTCAGTTTTCTTGTAATGATAACAGATGTGGTGGTCTTATAGTTTTTCATAAAGATAATTTAAAATGTATTTTATTGGACAGTGCAGTAGAAGGGGCTGATAGTATTTTGCTAAATTTTACTTATGGAAGTCTGGTATTTACTCTGATTGGAATTTACAGATGGCATACAAGAGGAAACATTAACTTATTTTTAGATTCATTTGGAAAGTTATTAGAAAATGTAAAGCAGGAGTTAATTGTTCATGTAGGAGATTTTAAAATTAATATTAACCATGTGGATTCTAATGTCGAAAAATATTTTGAAATCTTAGCTCTGAATGGTCTGGACTCTTTGATTAATATAGATACTAGAGTAACAGATACCAGTTCTTCATGATTGAATTGATCACATTCTGTTTAGAGGTAGGCCCTTATCGGATGTGCTAGCAGCAGTGATCGATGCGGGATTGACTGATCACAGAGCCGTCTGTGCTGCAATACCGTCAAAGAGAATCTGCGATACTCATGGTGTCACTAAGTCTTCCAAAGTAGATTATGTCATGCTAAATGGGCTACTTGGGATGGAGGACTGGATGTCTGTTTATAATGGTGTAGACGTAGATTCGGCTTACTCAGCTTTTCTGAATACTTTACAGACACACATACAGTCTTCCAGTATAAACATAGAAACAGTCAGGGCAGGCAACCACCGTTCTAGGGCACTCAAGCCTTGGGTGACCGCTGGCTTAGTTCGGGCTATTGAAACTAGGGATAAATTATTTAAAATAATGAAAAGGGACCGTAACAATATATTAGCAGAGAGAAATTTCAGGAAGTTCAAGGATAAAGTACATAAATGGATTAAGGAGGCAAAGGAGAAATACTATTCGGCCCTTTTTCATAATGCCAGGGGTGATAGCAAGAAACAATGGACAATTATCAATGAATTAGTAGGTAGGGAGAAAACTAAGAAATCCATAAATTTTGTTAGAGGAGGTGAACTTATAGCGGATGAAAAGGAAGTAGCAGAGGAACTAAATAATTATTTTATAAATGTAGCAAAATCGGATTCATCCACTCCCAACCCACCAATAGAGGCCAAGAATGTCTTCCACAGGTCTTTCAATATTAAGCATATAGTCCAAGATCACTGTTCTGGATGCCTATCAGTGCAGATGAAGTGTTGCTACTTATTCATAAATTATCCAGTAACAAATCTTCAGGTGCGGACACCTTCTCACCATTCTTGATAAAGAAAATAGCACCGAAAATATGTGAAATACTTTCATATATATTTAACAAAAGTCTGAATGAAGGAAAATTTTCATCTGACCTCAAAATGGCCAAAGTGATAGCTATTCCGAAGAAGGGAAATACAATTGATTGCAATCGCCCAATTTCTTTGCTATCTATCTTCTCTAAACTATTTGAAAAACTAGTAGTAAAGCCTCGTCTTATAACTTTTCTCCATTCAACAGATTTTTTTGTCCCTAATCAATTTGGATTCAGAGAGGGATTGAGTACTGAGCTAACTCTGCGCAAGTTTCTCTCTGAAGTCCATTACAATATCAATAATAAAGATGTTTCAAGAGTCTAAGCACTGTTTCTGGACATTTGTAAGGCTTTTGACACAATTGACCACAATATTCTGTTGGAGAAACTGGAGTTAGCCGGTGTTCGGGGTGTTGCACTGAGCTGGTTCCAGTCATATCTCTCAGGCAGGAGTCAGTTTGTGTGTGTGGAGTGGAACTAAGCTCGGTGAAACATGTTTGTGCTGGGGTTCCACAGGGATCTGTTTTAGGACCCATTCTATTCTTGATATTTATAAACGATCTCTATCTTGGGCCTTTCTATGGAACCATAACTGCTTTTGCAGATGATACTGCCTTCAACTATGGTGCAGACTGCTTGAAAAATCTGCAGGTTCAGATGCAGTCTGATCTCAATCTCTTATCCCTGTGTTTTTTCTTTAATAAGCTGAAACTCAATGCTGACAAAACATCATACTTAAATATTTCAATTTATGAATCATTCACCTTCGAGAAACCACTTAAATACCACAACATCCACTGCCTCAATCATGATAGCTCTAACTGTTCCATTATATTACAATCCAGTCAAGTAAAATATTTGGGTATATCTATGGAAGATGATCTTCTGTGGAGGAGCCATGTGCGGATGTTGAAAAATAGCCTGCACATGCTTCTTCATAGATTCTACCATATAAGAAATGTATGCCCAATTTATATCCTGAAGAATGTTTACTTCTCACTTGCACATTCCAGACTCTCATATGGCATATCATGTTGGGGATGTACTTACATTACCCACTTGAAACCACTAATGCGTTTACAGAGATCCTTGCTTCATTTCCTGCATGAAGAACCTATTGCTCGCTCTGATCTCTTCAACAATTTGAGGATTCTTAGCCTAAGATCATTATACATATTCAAAGTACTTATGCAGTTTTATTGGGCTAGTGGGAACTTGGGGAATACAGTGGATTTAGCTGAGCATGTGCCTCTTACTCGGAGGGCTGGTCAGGTTAGAGTGCCAAGACCCAATTCAATTTTTTTTAGAAAATCGTTTCTATTCTTAGAAAGAAAATTCTGTAATAAACTGCCTTCATCCATTGTGCATAGTGGCTCACCACAGCTGTTCAAGCGTAATTTGAAGACTTTCCTATAAAATCTGAGTGAAGAAGATTTAGAAAGTATGTATAATATAACTGTATAATCAATAGTTTTTAGCTTTGGATTTCTAATGACATTGATGGTTTCCAATATGGTAAATTTTGAACAAATTGTGTAAATTTTTTATAATTCCTGAATGTTATTGTTATGTTGTGATTGGATGTCATTTTTATACATATATAATATTTATATATATAGCAGGTAGTGGAAAAATCAAGTGAATGTGTCATCTTTTATTTTTATTATTATTTTTTTTGTATTAGCAGTGTACTGTTATCAAAGTATTTTTTTTTCTATTTTTGTAGATACTCCCTTATGCGGTCAAGCTTTGAAGCTTTGCATATTTGTAATTTAATCAGAAGGATTCATTAATATAACTTTTCAATTGTTATTATTTGGTGTATTGTATTATTACAAATTATTGTATTATGAATTTCCTGATAAAATAAAATCATTATTTCATTATATCGCTACTGCAGTTAGCTAATAGCAGATGGTTTTAGATGGGGCGTTCACAATCCAGAGTTATCAAATAGCACTTCAGCTGGCTAAAACAACATTGTGAATACCCCTTATGTAATTTTAAAACGAACAGAAACGTATGCTCAATACCAAGTTCCAGGCGCAGAACATAATTAGGTGTTGCCTGTGGCAGCATTAAAAGTCTCTAGCATGTCGTAGCTCTTATAACCCCAAACCTGTGCCCCATATGTTGCCACTGTTCTCATCACCGCCCTATACACCATCCACTTCACATTCATATCGATGTCATTTCGAACAATAAAATCTTTCCATACTCCATTTATTCCAAACTTAGAAAGAGAAGTTCATTCTTTGACATGCTCGGGAAAGGATAATTTGGATGTTAATATGACGCCTAAATATTTATAATTGTTGACCACTTCTACCTCTTCACCCGCTAGATACCACTTCTCATGCACCACTACACGTCCCCCCTCCCTAAACACAACTATTTTAGAATTATCTCTATTTATTACTAAACCCCACTTCTCACAATACCCATGAATATCATCAATCATTCTCTGCAATGCCTTTGGCGAGGAAGCTAATAGTACTAAATCTGCATACATAAGAACTTTTACATTAAACTCATTTAACCAGATTCCTTCTCTCAGACTGTCACACAAATCATTAGTAAACAGTGAGAAGAGTAATGTTGATAGCAAACAACCCTGCTTTAATCCACAGGTAGTCTTGAAAAACTGTGACATTCTATCCTTACACCAAATACTAGCCGTTGTGTCCGTGTACAAACTAGAAATAATTTTTACAAACTGGTCTGACAGCCCTATTGCGTACAGTTTATGAATTAGCGTTAGTCTATCTACTTTATCATAGGTGGCTTTCCAATCGACAAGAAAAATACATCTTTTTCCCTCTTCCCCTCAATTTCATATTAATTATGCTAACTAGTTTGAAAATGTTGTCGACCGTGGAATATCCTTTTCTAAAGCCTGTCTGATATTCGCATAATATATTATTCACGTTCACCCATTTTTCTAGCCTTCCAAGCAGTACCCCAGCAAACCATTCAGCGAAGGAATTGAAAAAAGAAATCCCTCTATAATTTTCTACATTTGATACGTCTCCTTTCTCAAATATTGGAAAAATTACCGTTTCCCTAAAACATCTGGGTATGTCTGTGCTCTGAAATACATGGTTGAATAATAATGTTATTGAGCAATTCCTCTGGAGCTTTCTTAAAGAATTCTATCGGTATCCCATCTGTTCCAGGGGCTTTTCCATCCTTTCCCCTCAGCAATGCTTCTTTCAACTCACTCATATTTATCACTGCATCGAGAATCTCGATCCTATTAATAGGCCCCACATGCATACTGTCGCTCAAAAAATCTACTCCATTGTTCCGGGGTTATAGAACTACTTGATAACCTTTTCGACTTCTTATACCAGTAGCCTACCGTCTCCCAACAATTTTTGGAGTCTCTTACATTAGCTAATTTAATCGCTGCATCCTGATAATACTGTTTCCTTTTATTTCTACACAAAGACTTATAATAATTGTGTTTTACTTCCAAATAGGTCCATCTGGCAACTTCTGAATTATTTCTTCTAAATAAATTCAACATTTTAAAGTTTTAAAGCATCGCTCATGCGCTCATTTGCACTCCCAATCATACCACACCTGTATAAATTTACCATCTTTTCTTCCACTCATATGCTGCCTATTCATACTCTCTCCTTGATTATTTCAAGTATTCATTACGTTGTTTGTTCTACATCACTTACATCACCCATATTCGATCCACCTAGCTTATTTCTAATTCGTTCTTTATACTGCCTCTCTATATTCCCAGCCCAGCTATATATTGGTAGCGGTAACCGGTAATCCTCATTTTCACGTAACCCACTTATACATACTGTCTAGATCTACACTTACTGATTGCTTAATATATGGTGAATTTGAAATTTAAATAGTAATATGAAAATTTGATAATATAAAATATGAAATTTATAACCCAGGCGCCACGTTAATTATTAGGGAACGACCCTCGAAATTTGAATAAACAACTACCACAGCATAACTCTTTAGCAGAGACATGAATTCATTTGAACTATATAAAAAACAATGTACAATACTTTATTACTTTTAATAAAGACGCAGTCCAGCAATCAATGAATGTAGAACTACACATCTTTCCCAACTATATTGCTCCACTCCATGATTAAAACAATAAAGAAAGGAGGGGATCTAATGATACTTGTGAAATAACAACACAAGGCAATTTTGAATCATTAGATAAATATAATGAAAATAAGCAAAAGGCAAATGAAATTGACACTTTACAAAGAAACAAATGAGATTTTCCATGTTGGTTAAATATATCAAATGTCCTTTGGAATTTTAGTAATAAGTCTATTGAGCAGAACACCAAGATATGAAATATGATTTTACCGTTTATGAAATATAATAATAATGTTTATTGAGAGTCTCTATATTCAAATAGGATAATGCACAATAATACTACGAATCACAAAACCTAAACCCTATTTAAACAACAATAATACAAGAAAATAACCAGTGTGGCAAACAAACAACAACTTAAAATTACACTAACCTTATATGTTGTATACCCCGCGGACCATGGCCTTTTCGCGCACTTTTAAACTGCTCACTTTACATTACAAATTATGAATTTTAATTATTTTTCTTCAATGGTGGTTTTGATGTGATGGTGTTGATGTGGTGGTGGTTTTCCGGAAACAGGACTCCATTTCAGCCCCTAGGGCTGCGGGCTGCACGCTGCTCACTCCTCAGACATGTTACTCTAGCCGTGGTTCACCGAAAAGTGTCCTCGTGTTCCCAACTCCACGTGCTCGCCAACCCTCGAGCCATTGTTCCTCCTTGGATCACTGCCCCAGTTGGTGCTGCCCCCTATCTGATGGCACTCCACTCACGCCTGGCGTCTGGCTGCCACCCTTTTGTCACTGGTCAGCGTCGGTTATTTCACCGTTAGACTTTTGACCATCATTGTTTCAACCTCTACCCCTCTTTGCCATAAGCTGGTTCCTTTTGTACGTTTTGAGGCAGAAAGTTGCAAGTCGAAAACTGTCTTGGCCTGGCTTGTAGCTGTAGAAAACCAAGGCCTGATATGATTGTTACAAAATCCCCCATCACATGTCGCCGAGATGTTGATGAGGACGACATGGCTAAAGAATTGTGACAATTTGTTGGATTAATTTAGTTGCGGCATTGTGATGGATAATCATAGCTTCTGGGACTTCTGTGTAGCTTTGCCTTAGACTGACATTACCATGGAGTGGTGGTGTGGACGGTTGATGTGGCATCGTTACTGGTGGGGTGGTGTAGTAGGCTGGTGATGTGATTCCGCGTCATTCCTGTGGTTGAGTTGATGTTGTACTTGAACAAAATGTGCCTAGAATTCTTTACCACTACTATTGATAATTTCGAAAGGTTTCACTCACACTTTGAGACTGGTTGTTGCTTGTTTGCCATACCCTTACATACTACTCTACTAACTAATGACAATTCTTATGACTACCTACAGCCTGGATACCTTTACTTGTCTCAACAACTTGAAAAATTCACCTACTCCTTATTCTTTGAATGGCTTTAACTCTACCACATTAAAAGTACCTATCAACATACCATCTTCATTTTCAACCTCAAATGCATTTCCCCCTTTTATTTTACTAACCTTATATGGTCCTACATACATTATCTCTTTGTTTTCCTCTAATACCCTTATGTACTCTTCTGCTTCACCACCTCCTAACTCCCGAACGCTTCTTATCTGCTTATTCCATAACTCGACTTTCTCCTCAGTATATAGAAATATCCCCAGAGTATTACTTGATGGACTGGTCACTAATGATGCTGTTATCTCTTTCCCATAATGTGTGAAACTTACTGTATCTTCTGAAATGTTTATTGTAGCTTTCAATTTTCTCAATGCATCCATACCACACAATATATTAGCATTTAAGCCCTCTACCACTAAACAACTGATTGGTATCACTTGACCTTCTTTGAACATTATCTCTAAAACTACCTGCTTATTAACTCTCTTACTACGTGCTCCAGTTACTCCAACAATTTTTACTTCATTTGTAGGTAGTAATTCAATTCCTTGATTGCTACTCTCTTTCAATTTATTCAAAACTTCCCTATTTATAACACTCACTTCACTACCTGTATCAATAACCATATTAACTCTTTCACCTCCAATCCTAACACTGATTTCAGCCATTTGACAATTTTTTGTTTTCACTTGCAATGACCCCTTCTTCTCATCACTGGGTTCTTCCTCTAATAAGTCCTTTGTAATGTATTTTAGCCTACAATTATTCACTTTATTTGTTGAGTGATTATCCTCATTTTTACTGACCCATTCATTCGGTGGCCTATTCCAGTATGGCTTTTTGTGTTTATACCCATTATTAAAAGGCGAGGGCTTTGGGTAACTCATTTTTTGACCCCGCCATTGGCGTTTCCCTGTATCTCATTCTTGCCTCCTGCTTCATTTCCGTTTTTCTCTCTGTCATTTCGTTGTTGATATCCATTGTTCCATTGACCTCTTCCTCTTCCATTATATTGAAAATTATGTCCACGACCATTTCTGAAATTATTTCTCCCATCATAATTATGACTATCTCCATGATTGTTGTCTTCTCTTCTGTGTTTCTCTTTCGTCTCCTCATCTACTTTACTCCATCTACACTCATCTTGTCTCTCTGCTCTCTCTATTTCGACTCTCCCACCTTTCTTTTTTGTTGGCATCTCTTCTGCATCACAACTAACTAAGAGCTCAACAAATGCTGATAGCTCTCTTATTGTTGTGACTCTAATTATCATTTCCGGATAATGTTTGGATAGCATCCCTATAAACTCTTCTTCTGAAATGTTATCCCCAAGACTCTGAGCCATTGCCCGCATTTTCAACAAGTACTGGACTCTACTTTCACCTCCGACTCCAGTATACTTGCCATCAAATAATTTCTTTTTAATTGAATTTCTCACACTGGCATTCCAAAATATGGCTTTGAAACTTGCTTCTAGTTCATCCAAACTGCCAATGCCTTCTGCACAGCCACTCCACCAATTTTCTGATTGACCGGTAAAACAAACCGACAACTCCTCTTTTACATTATCCCAATCATCTACATCTAATCTTTGGTCTTTGATAAATTTTCTCAACTTCTTTAGAGATTCTAATGGATTTTTTTCACAACCACTGATTTTCGGTCTATTAATTTGGCCGTTATTGATCACCAATATCTGCTCAGTTCCCTTTTTTCTTTCTGCACTTTCAAATTTCTTCGTACACTCTCCTTCTAATTCTTCCATCATCTTTCTTACTACCGACACTTCGCCCTCTATTCTATTTGTATCTGATTTCATTTCATTTCTTATCTCCACATCACGTTGACTGACTCTCTCTTCTATTAACTCTTCCATTTGCTCATTCATATTTCTATTAGAATCTCGCAATTCTTCCACTGCCTTGTCTAACCGTAGAACCATTCTATTCTCACTCTCTTTTGATTTCTTCCCTAACTCTCTCACTTGAATACTTATTCTCTCATCTACTTCAGTTATTTTCTTGTCCACTCTCTCATCTACTCTATTTTCCAGGCGTGTTAACCATCCTTCCATCCTCTTATCCAATTGACTCGCTATTCTCGAATCAATGTTGCCTATTTTCTCCTCCATATCCTCAAATCTTTTGTCCATTTGCTTTTTTATACCCCCTATTTCCTTTTTCATATCCCCTATTTCCTCTTTCACACCCCCTATTTTCTCTTCCATTTTCTCTTGCATTTTCCGCAGTTCGGCTAATACTACTGCAAGGTCTGTATCCCCTTTATTACTGTTCCTTTTTCCTTTCCTTGTTGAATATTTCTTGTAGGATCCTCGTTCCTATCTTCGGTTCCCTCTATATTACTGTCATTAGCATTACCCTCACTCACCTCAGTAGTCATAGTGAAACCAGATAATGGCTCACTATCACTATCTTCTTCTCCTCTTTCCCGCCTTTCTCCATTCTCTATTTCTGTAGTTTTACATTTTGTTTGACTACGTGTTTTACCTAGCATACTACCATCCATTTTAATACGCTTTTCTAACTGTTTAATCTTCAATTAATTTCTTTTTTATTTTTCTGATGACTACAGCCCTACAACCCTCTAAGCTTGAAATGCAGTTCCCTTATCCGGCTATCCTGTGTACCGACCTGAATTTTCATCAACACCATTTTAACCACCAAAATCATTGATTTTGTTTCTTCGAATTATGAAACGCTTACTCTTATATATACGAACTAAAATAAACCCTACATCTACAATACTCCTACCTCTCTCACCTTATTTTGCTAATGCTTAACTAACAACCTCTATTCCCACTGAATGAAAAAATAATCTACTCCTAACCCATATTATTATTTAATATATGATATAAATAACATTACTTCACCCAAGAAATTCCCACACCTTTTCTAACTCCCAGAACATCTGTTTATTGTTTGCTACTACTATAGGCGAGCAGTCATTGTTTGTTTACTACCTGCTAGCTCAACACTCCCCCATCGGCCGGACAATCCTCCCTTTCACTTTCGCACCCCTTCTTCTCTATCACAACAATTGACTAGTCAGTCACTTTCGCTAACTCTTGACAGCTGTCTCCTATTCTGAACCTTTACTATAAAAGTTATTTTTAGTTGCAGTGGAAAGTATCCTATATTAAAACTTGAGAGAAAACCCCAATCAACTGCTAACTACGTATTTCTAAAATTAGCACACTCTTAACATGCGGTCAATTCAAAAGCAATTACTACTAAACTAAACACACTATCACTATTACTTGAGACAGGTATCCAGATCTGCAGGAATCTACAAAACAAACTTATAACTATGTTGTTGTTGCCACTGGTATGCTACATAAATTACCTACAGTACCTGATAATTCTAATATTCCGTTCATACTTCAAATCAATAATAGGATACACTGTATCTTTCACCCTATTATTTAAATAATGAATACTAATAAACATAATTCCTAATTATCAACATTAAAATTACTTACTAATTTGCAAAGAATAAAAAAGCACACATTTCTCTAAAATGACTAATCAATTCTAATCGCCACATCAACTATTTATATCCAACCTACTAACAATCTAATTAATAACAATCTAATTTTAACTTCAAAAATTTTCAATTATAACCATTGAAAAACTCACATCTACTTTCCCATTTTTAGTTTATATCCCTCTGATTTTCATAATTCTCTCAAGAATTAAAATAAAAATAATAATAAACAATGGTAAATCTAATAGTAATTCGTGCCTTATTATGGAATAATCCCAGGTTACTCATGACAGTATTCGCCTCACGTTGATGAGCCAACTTTATCTAGATCTACACTTACTGATTGCTTAATATATGGTGAATTTGAAATTTAAATAGTAATATGAAAATTTGATAATATAAAATATGAAATTTATAACCCAGGCGCCACGTTAATTATTAGGGAACGACCCTCGAAATTTGAATAAACAACTACCACAGCATAACTCTTTAGCAGAGACATGAATTCATTTGAACTATATAAAAAACAATGTACAATACTTTATTACTTTTAATAAAGACGCAGTCCAGCAATCAATGAATGTAGAACTACACATCTTTCCCAACTATATTGCTCCACTCCATGATTAAAACAATAAAGAAAGGAGGGGATCTAATGATACTTGTGAAATAACAACACAAGGCAATTTTGAATCATTAGATAAATATAATGAAAATAAGCAAAAGGCAAATGAAATTGACACTTTACAAAGAAACAAATGAGATTTTCCATGTTGGTTAAATATATCAAATGTCCTTTGGAATTTTAGTAATAAGTCTATTGAGCAGAACACCAAGATATGAAATATGATTTTACCGTTTATGAAATATAATAATAATGTTTATTGAGAGTCTCTATATTCAAATAGGATAATGCACAATAATACTACGAATCACAAAACCTAAACCCTATTTAAACAACAATAATACAAGAAAATAACCAGTGTGGCAAACAAACAACAACTTAAAATTACACTAACCTTATATGTTGTATACCCCGCGGACCATGGCCTTTTCGCGCACTTTTAAACTGCTCACTTTACATTACAAATTATGAATTTTAATTATTTTTCTTCAATGGTGGTTTTGATGTGATGGTGTTGATGTGGTGGTGGTTTTCCGGAAACAGGACTCCATTTCAGCCCCTAGGGCTGCGGGCTGCACGCTGCTCACTCCTCAGACATGTTACTCTAGCCGTGGTTCACCGAAAAGTGTCCTCGTGTTCCCAACTCCACGTGCTCGCCAACCCTCGAACCATTGTTCCTCCTTGGATCACTGCCCCAGTTGGTGCTGCCCCCTATCTGATGGCACTCCACTCACGCCTGGCGTCTGGCTGCCACCCTTTTGTCACTGGTCAGCGTCGGTTATTTCACCGTTAGACTTTTGACCATCATTGTTTCAACCTCTACCCCTCTTTGCCATAAGCTGGTTCCTTTTGTACGTTTTGAGGCAGAAAGTTGCAAGTCGAAAACTGTCTTGGCCTGGCTTGTAGCTGTAGAAAACCAAGGCCTGATATGATTGTTACAATACTTCTACTTCAATCGGAAAGTGGTCGGAGAATATTTCTTGTTTCAATTCAATTTATTTTTACACACACATACAAGTTTAATACAGAGAATAACAAGAAGAATACATGCAAAAAACAACAACACACATTAAAACTATGTAAAAATAAAGTGGTGCAAAAAAAAGGATGGAAGATTGAAGGGTTTTTCCAACTATAGATATCCATGTACTAGGAAAACCTTCAATCCTTGAGAAGGTGAAAAAGGTATCAGGAAAAGTAAATAGACGGTAGATATTAAAGGATGGGATGGGGGAAGAATAATAATAAGGGAAGGATGGAAAAAAGAAACCGATAGGACCAGGTGTTAAATAGTTATTTGTGCAACTAGTGCGCAAAGTGACCGTTTGCTGCACCGAGAGAAACGTTTACGCAAAAGCCGTAGGCGCACGTATTTCACATTAAATTTTTCCTACAGTTACCATTGAATATGAAAAGTGATTAATTATGGGTAAAATTCCCTGAAATCCATCAAATGTTTTTCTGTGTAATTTTGTTATTAATAAAAACCTTAATTTATTTAGAATAAAATATTAATTTAATTATAATGATTAGTAATTAAATTGAAAATTTATTTCAATCAATAATTTATTTCAATAAATAATTGAAATAAACCAATTAATTTGCAAATGTAAATTATTTCCAATTTCTAAAAAAAATTATCAACCAATCAATTTTCAAATAAAAAAATACATAATTCAAAATAATGAATGATAGATAAAATTCAAAATGTATAATTGAATATATTTCAATATTTTATATTCAGTATTAGTATTTATAATAATATCAATTTATTTATTTATCATTTATTGAATTATTAAATTGGTTTATTAATTATTCTATCATTAATTTTCATTTCAATATTAAATATAGTTATAAATTAAATTATTTCAGATAATAAGAATATAAGTAAATTTATTTATTATTAATTCATCAATTAATAATTCAAACAATTTTAATAATTTATTTTAAATATTTAGTTTGACAAAATTACATGAATAATTGTTATTGAAGTTGAAAATTCTCAGCAAAAGCTCATTTTTATAATTATACAATAGAAATATATTACATATAGAAAAGAAACACTATTTATTATTAAATGATGAGAAGTTATTATTTAATTATGATTTAGATAACCATTATTATTGTTTTGGATTTCTAGATTGGGATTTTATTATAAATATGTAGCCATACAGCCATTGATGATTCTTATCTAACCACAGACATTGTTACCAACTTAATTTTGATTTTCCTGCACTGGTGCTCCATAAATAACCTACTAGCTATTTTGCGTTGTCATGCTGCAAATTTGGAGTACGCAAAGTAATACTTTGCGCACTAGAGCGGAAAAGTGATTCTTTGCGGCCTGCAATCAGTGCAGAAATGGTCACTTTTCAAGGTATCTGTAGGAAAAAAAATTGTAATACTAGATGAATTACAAAGGATTGCAGGATAAGCAAGCACACAAGTCAGAAGAGTAAACTTTGAAGAGAAACATCTCAGAGAGAAGAAGTAATTACATTTGATGTTTCATCTTGAAATCATGGACCTCTTTCAACAGACCTCTTGATACACAACATAAATCTATTACACTACCGAAGCCCACGAGCCCCTCTAGAAAGTAAATTCTCCCAACTCATCACTAATTAGTTGTTCTCCCATTAAATGTTGCAAGATCATATCTTTCACAAAGCTCCAAAACTGTTTTACCTTAAGGCGGTCGGTGACACAAGGATTCATCTAAACGTTGATGGGCTGTATGTGGAAGGGCAAGTCTTCACGTATTCCGAAGAAAATGTTGCATGTGGATTTGAAGGACAGTCTCCGGAAGATAATAGCAGGAGGACGTGACGAGACGAGCGCGGGTGGGGGCATTGCGGGCGAACATGTGATTGTCAATTGATGGGTTACAAGTTTACTGTTAATGTAAATTGTTCTGACAGGAGTGTAGAGGGTCAAAATATAAAAATACTGGCTTATAATATAGCTGGAGTGAAAGGTAAAATGAAGGACTTGGACTTTGTACAAACTAACTAGTTTTGTTTACTTTGTTTACTCAAGTTATTTTGTTTTTCTCTCTTAGAAATTTTATAACATTTCTTTACATTTCATTCAATTATTAATATTTTAGATAAACTAATTATTGCTCAATACTCCACTGTGCGGACGGTAATTTATTTCTTTGCACACAGTATATTTGACACATATATATATATATATATATTTATTACTGTAAAATGTTTTTTTTTCAATTTTTTTAAGGAACTTTATTACTGTTTTTTTTTAATTAGTATGTTTTTCAATTGTATTGTTGGTGTTTCGTAACAAATACGAGTTTTCTATTCCAAATACTATTCATACTAGTCTAATCCACAGATGGCAATCACCTGTCATTAGTGGAATAGCCAATATTTGGTTTTTATTCATCTTTTTATGCTTCGTAATAGTTTCTTTCATTCTACCAATAAGTTTCACAGAGTTTCTGGGTTAAGTAAAAATTTCATAAAATGCATAACTTTAGGAGGCAACTAAATTCAACAAAAATTGGGAATCGAGAATGGAGAAGGAAAAATAAAAACGATAGTTCAGAGCTATTTCAGCAATCAAATTTATTACACGCAGAAAATTGAAGTAATACGAAACTACAATAGCTAATATAAAAACACAATTTGAATTAATAAACAGAATAACTTAATTCTAATTAATGTTATTTATTAACTTTTCCAATGGATTATACATCATGTTATTTATTGCAACGAGTCTCGTGAGATTCAGTTCATCCTCAACGAGAATCTTTACCCCGAATCAAATAAATAGACTATTATTGAACTGATTAATGGTATAAAGCATAATAGTCTAATAGATCTTGAAGGCAAGAATAATTTCAAACATTTCAGTCTCTTCATAAAATTAACAATAGTACTCAGTAATTCAAAATGGATGTTTCAATTTCAAACAATAATATTTATTTTTAAAAACGGTGCACACAAACCATTAAATTACTCATAGAAGCATCACGTTTATGATGGTGTACTATGAGTGCTCTAGGTGCCCTCCCTTTGGACTCGGTCGAGTAGGGTCCATACACCGGTTTGTGAAAATGCACAAAAATGCTACACTTATCTATCGTTCATACTCACTATTTAATGAAACGTCATCTCGTCGCTATCAAGTGAATGCAATGCCTTAAGTGAACGCTGTGCATTTTTGTGCATTTCCACAAACCGTGCTGTATGCCCTACTTTTTTGTACATGTCATCTGAGTTTCAAAAGTAGAGAACATAGAACACTTATAATATACAGTCAACAAAACATAAAATTGATGCTTCTGTGAGTAATTCTACGTGAAATTGGTTTGTGAACACCGTTTCTGGAAATAGATATAATTGTTAGAAATTTGGACATTAATTTTGTATTACTCTGTAATATCAAACGGCATGAGAATAAAGAATAACTGTACTATGAACTGTGAGAATGATACTTTTCACAGTGAACAGACTTAATTTATATACTTCATATACATTAATTTTTGTAGTTAATGTATCATAAATCATAATTAAAGTTTTTACAGTTATCACTTGATAGTTTGATATTTTGTTAGACCGAACTCCCCAATTAATGTAATAGAAAATGAAATTGAATAATTTTACAGCAGATACTTCAAATTCCTATGTTTCCTTTTCTATTTTAAATACTTTTAATACCATTAAAATTGTAATTATCTTTTGTACAATTAATCAATATCGTCATGAGTTACATTGAATAAATATAAATATCACCGATGTTACATTACACTGAATAAATAAATAAAATTTGCTGAAATATATATAATTATTATTAACATAAATATGGTTGAAATTCGGATAAAGCGTTGTTTTATAACTAGATCACTAAGAAATTTATAACAAAAATACCAACGAATAATCTTAGTTTCACTGTAATAATATAGCCGTATTTATTTTTAACAAAAATCATTGGAATTATCCAAGTTTCTCTGTATTAATATATGTAATTTATTTCAAATCAATGAAAAGCTATCTCAATTCGTATTTTTCATTATACAAGATTTTATTTAAACTTCTTAATTATAATAAACTGCAATAGTCTTAATTATAATACATTGGAATAATAACTGTAGCAAATATCAAACTGAACTTGGTATATTGGGTGAACTAGTTTTTATTTATTTATAATAGTTACACTATGAAAGCGTAATTTTCAATTTTGGTACACCCAACTATCAATAAAAAAATATTTAAATAAAAATGAAAGCAGCAGTTCGTGATAAGAAATTTACTGTTATCGATGGATGGTAGCACCAACAATAAAATAATCAAAGCTGTATGCTATGCAATATTTTACAGAATATTGAAATATCATTTTAGAACACCATTTTAAGGAATTAGAACTATCGAAATGATCACACGTAGACCTATCATACTATTAGATAAAACTAGGTAAATTAGGGCTTGCAAATATTGATCCATCAAATTATACATATTATATTTTCTGGCTCGAAAATAGTGATTTACAAATAGTATCAAATTACAGAAGTATTGTTTGTTGAGTATTTGAATTGATAGTTATTAAAACCAAATACATTCTATAATCTTCTATTTATGACCAGGCACCTGGTCATGTACTTTTTTGTATAGATATAAGAAAAAATAATTACTAGAGGATAGTTTATATTTGAATCGAAATATGAAATTCATAACTAAATTTTCGATTGAAAGCTTCAATAATGACAAACAAAATTATATTGATGGGAGATTCAAAACTTAGATTTCCAGAACTGTAAAAACCATTTGATTTTTTTGGAACATCGCAAGTGGAGTCGTCTTGAAAAATTGCAATAGATGAATTTGGAAAATCTTGTTTTTATCATTAATTTATATCATAAATAATTGAACATCGTGTAATTTTATTATTTCTAATAAAATATATATTCTTTGCAAAAGGAATTTGGTAAATTATAGATTATATTGATGATGCTGAAGATTAAAGATATATTGATATTGAGTAGTAAGATAATAATAATGGAGAGAAAAAATCAACTCTGCTACTGAATAATAATTAAACAAAATGTTAATTATTACAGAACAGCAGATATTCAAGTATTGAAATATGGCATTCACCAAGAACCGCAAACATGTTTTTAACGCTCGTTTTAAAGGAACGTACGGTTGGCATTTAACCCTCCGGTAGGCGCGCGGGGTACAGTTGTACCCCAGACAGTTTTGTTTACTCAGTAACTCCCCACCCTGCCGCTAGGATTAGTTGAGCGCTAGAGTACCTTCAAACCAGTTCTCCAGCTACAAGATCAGTGTGTCTCCAAACGTCACGGAGTATTGATTGTCTTGATATTCTAGTTTGAATTGCTCTGGGGTACAGGTGAACCCCGCGCGCCTATTTGTGTTCCGTTATGGCAAAACGCATACGATTGTGTGATGATGCACTTATTCATGAACTTTTTCAAGAAGAGTCATCAGATGAGGATGATTTCGTGGAAAATGATAGTGATGATGGCGAAGAAGATATTGTGGAGGAGGAGATCCACGATTCCGATGCAGAAGAAGCAGTTCAACAGCCTGATGAGGAGAGTTTGGACATTGATGAAGACGACGGTGACGATGTTCCTCTTGCAAATGTGTACTTGGTGAGAGATAAGGATAGGAATGTTATGAAATGGGCGAAAAGTCCCCCACTACCAAGAAATGTGCGCACCAGGGCAGAAAACATAATTGTAAGACTTCCTGGAACTAAAGGAGAGGCTAGGGAAAAATTTTCTGAAATTGAATGTTTCAATTTGTTCATGGATGATAAATTGATCCGACTTATAGTGACTTCAACGAACATCTATATTAACTTGATCAGGGAGAAATTTCAAAGGGATAGAGATGCAAGAATGACTGATGATGTAGAAATCCGTGCTTTTCTTGGAATTCTGTTTATTTCTGGGGCATTAGGAAGTAGCAGGAAGAAAACCAAGTTCATTTGGGATAACAGTAAAGGGTCAGGAGTTGAATGCTGCTATCTTGCCATGAGTGAAAAAAGATTTCATTTTCTTATGCGTTGTCTGCGGTTTGATGACTACAGAGATCGTCAGCAACGGAGGGAAATCGACAGGTTAGCCCCAATAAGAGAGCTGTTTGAACTAATCATTCAAAATTTTCAAACTTTTTTCACACCAAGCGAATTTTGTACAGTTGATGAACAATTGATTGCGTTTCGAGGAAAATGCCCATTTCGTATGTATATGCCAAAAAAACCTGCCAGATATGGTATAAAAGTGTATGCCCTTGTGTGTGCAAAAACAATGTACACCGTAAACTTGGAAATTTATGCTGGGACTCAGCCCAATGGTCCATACAAAACATCAAACTCTTCCGAGGACGTGACAATGAGAATGGTGGAACCAATCTCAAGTACTAATAGAAATGTGACCATCGACAACTGGTTTACATCGGTATCATTGGCTGAGAAATTATTGAAAGAGAAGAAACTGACGGTTGTTGGCACTATAAAATCCAGACGTGTTGGTGTCCCTCATGAATTGCGGCCTTGTAGAGATCGACAAATTAATTCTTCTCTGTTTGCATTCCATAAGAAGAAGACGCTTGTTTCATACTGTCCTAAACCCAACAAAGCTGTGATACTCTTATCAACAATGCATGACGACGATAAAATTGACGACGAGACTGGACCAAAACAAAAACCAGAAATTATTACATTTTACAATAAAACCAAAATTGGTGTGGATGTTGTTGATCAAATGTGTGCGAAGTACAATGTTGCAAGGAACACTAGGAGATGGCCTATGGTGATATTTTTTGATCTCATGAACATTTCTTCAATAAATGCACTTTGTGTGTACAAGTTCAATCAACGGACAGCAAAAAAATTGTCAAGAACTGAGTTCATTCAAAAGGTTGCCTGGGAACTCATCAAGCCACAAATTGAAAGGAGGTGTCAAATCGATGGTCTTCCAGTCCAACTGAAGAAGAGAGGGAAGGAGCTTCTAGGGATAATACCAGATGGGCCTCAACAAAGACAGAACAATGCCATTGGTCGCTGTCATTTGTGTCCAAGACAAAAGGATCGAAAATCAAGAAAAAATTGTGACAAGTGTGCTCTCAAGGTATGTGCTGAACATTCATTTACTGTTTGTAGGGATTGCTTCTAGAGACATTTTACAGATGCTTACCTCACCTTATTTTTTCATTACCATAATTATTATGTATTTTTTTTCAACTTAACATGATAAACATGATGTAATTCATTCAATTCCCATTTGTTATGATTTGATACAAGCCATATAAACACAACTTGACATTTTTCTTATGGCTGAGATTTTTTGTCGATTATATATACAGTATATATATATTAGTTTATTACTTGTATAAATAATGAAATTAATATGTAAATCTCATGAATTCGGCTTGAGAAATAAATTGTTAATGGAATTAATTGTTTGTAATTATTTGTTACCTTGAAAAAAAAAATAGTTTCAGAAGCCTGAACATTGGAAAAGAAATTAAGACACAAATTCATGGACGATTACATTTTCAAACTCTGTACAATATGGTCATGGCTAACTTTTTTATTCAAGTCATAACTGTGTAGAGTAGTTTAGAAACGTTGTAGAAAAGACCTATTGTTGTTATATTCAATAAAGTGTCAAGCAACAGGATGATTTGATGAATATATTAATCTTGGGGTACAGCTGTACCCCATGCGCCTATTCATGTTTTGAGAAACCACGCGCCTAACGGAGGGTTAAGCTAGAAAATGTGGTCTTTCTATGACAGTTTCAATAATATTACATAATTTCATTAAAATTTGCAGCTTTAGTGCCGGTTGCACAACAGATGATTAAATTTTAATCGTGATTAATTCCACGAGAACCAATCAGAGAAGCCGTCTTATCAAAAATGCACGGTTAGTCAACCCTAAAATAAAATCAAACATTTATTACTGCAAACAACAGATTACATCTTATTAGTCTCCTGCAAACAATGATTGTACAATTTGTTTTTAAAGAGATAAAAAACAAGAAAAATTATGATAATTGAATCTCAAGTAAAAATAATGTAAATAAATATTCGAGAGAAATTACTCAAGGTAGATGTTATAATGAAAATAGATTTTTATTATGGTAGAAGGTGATTGAAATAAAAATATTGAATGAACTGGCTGGCTCAGGTCTGTTTTCATACTTTTTATGATACATTTCAGTGCCTATGACATGACTTGGGCCCGCATTAAATGAGAACACCAGTGGTTTCCGTGTGTAAAGAAAGCTGAGACACTAGGAATGGTGGCCGGGCTGGTAACTCGAGTGACACAGCAGCCAACCCCCAAAATCTTGTTTCCTTAGTTTAATGAGCGTAATAAAAACTAATTCCCCGCGGCTAGCTTGGTGGTGGGACACTTGGTGTCCCACTGTCGACCCAGCCTAGTACCTAGTATCCTAATGTGATAGGGGCCTTAATACTGTTTTAGGTATAGTGAAGTCCACGTTATAATGGCAGTGAAGAATGATAGGAGAAAAACGTTGCCAAGTCTCTCTATTTTGCCACTGGCTGTACACAGCGGTTACTCAATTCATCCCATTAAATTTAATCCAATAATAATTATCATTTCCTTGATAAAATAATCAATTTAATGTCAAATTGATCAAGAAAATATATTTTTTCATAATTTGATTCGAAAATTTGCTTTCATGACTGAGATCAGATTTTTATTTTTATACAAACCTGAAATGGCGGCTAATTTAAAAAGCTGTGATACAACAATCTGAATTTCAAAACAACAGAAATTGAGTTATTTGGTAGGTATTCTATTCCAATTTCTTTTGAAAATAATAGGAATCCTATTTAAAAATGAGTAATTTGAATTGATTAATTCTGAAATAACTTTTCAATATTATTTATACCGGTACGAGTAGGTCTAACCTATACGGGTAGGCTAACTTAAGCATGGATGAAGTCTAGGATGGTTAGTTATCAACCTTTAAAATGTTATTTCAGGTATTTTAATTTGTGTTTCTCATAAGGTGATGTTTGAAAATTATCTCATTGTTTCAAAAATACATTTTAAATCAATTATACGACTTGTGTACTCAAGTATTTTGATAGAATGAAGAAAAAAATGGCGTTTGAGAATATGGTTTGTTCAGTTTTGTACAGTCACTGTCAAAAGTAAATATAAAATATTCTGGCAAATAGACAACATTGCAAAGCGAAAGAGAGATAGTGCTATCTGTTTTGTTGTATGATAGAAAAGGACAGCAACAGTATTGTCAATCGTACACTGCCATTATAATGTGGACCTCACTATAGCCGGGATCGACAATAATTAACGTGACAATACGAAACACAGAAGTGATCAAGAAACATATGTTGGCTGGCCAGGGTTTGAACACAGTACCCTTGGTTTAAAAAGTCAGCTAAACCACTAGTAGCCACTCCCACAGCGGCCACTCCCAGTAGTTACGATTAATAGCAGTAGGTCAAGTATAAACAAGGTGGATAAATGTGATTGTATGAATATATGCATTTCTGGAAATGTTGGACAACATTTATATAATAATAATGTTGGAGTTGATTTATAGAATTACCAATACCCTTCATTCCTTTTTCAAGAATAAAGAATACTAGTAATTCTATAAAAATATTTTATCCCTTTAGAAATAAGAAAGTTGGGAACATAATTCATAAAAATGCCAAGAAATATTCGAGCAACGTCCATCTTTCACTAAAATTAACAATCCTAAGATTGGG
Source organism: Nilaparvata lugens (assembly GCF_014356525.2). Classification (NCBI taxonomy): domain Eukaryota; kingdom Metazoa; phylum Arthropoda; class Insecta; order Hemiptera; family Delphacidae; genus Nilaparvata; species Nilaparvata lugens. The sequence goes on along the minus strand of NC_052518.1, from coordinate 64,448,782 downwards.
AAACGCTGAGGTTTATAAATTTGATGAATAAAGTAATATATATCAAACTTCTTTAACTCACTATTTATTTCAAAAATGGAAAATACCAATGAAGTAGCTCTGCTGTTATTTTTTTTCAATTATTTGATGAGCCTACGGCAACAAGTAAGTTGGTCAATCATTTTTCGGAGAGAAAATTCATAAACACTTTTTTTGAATGTGGAAAATGATTCTTATAAAAATTGAAATAATTAGAGATGAGACAGAAGGGAATAATAATTTTGTATTCTGTGAATTATGGACAAAAAGGGAAGAAAGGGAGAGAGGCGATAGTACGTAAATTAGATTCATGAGAGAGAACATCACTCTCTCTGAGCGTGTGAGACCTGTGAGAGAGTGACTGTTCTCTATAAATAAAGGAGTATTACAGCCAGCCGTTGGTGCTTTGACTGTGATGAGTGAATATGTCAACACTGTAATTCATATAGCTATCATAAATTATATTCATCGGTTCTGTTATATTCATCGGTTGCAAAGAGACAAAGTGGTGCTAAAGGTGATTGCACTGTGGATATGCCACTCTATTAAATATTCTTTTCTCTCTCTATCATGTACTTGAAATAAAATTGATTCCTTGAAAATCCTTGTTATTCTAAAAATGAGAGGACTATTGGCCTCTAATCAGAGGCTAATTCCATCATAAATCTAACACTTTTTAAAAAATCAATTAGCTCTTTCAATTTCAATTGTAATTTTTCTCTGGTTACGATGTCAAAATTTGAAAGCTATTACATACATGATATTATTATAAAAATGTATACGTATTTAAGAATATTTAATGCTATTCAAAAAAAAAAAAATATTCTGTCAACGAATATTTTTCATCAGTTAATCAAAAATAGTACATACAGTTTCTTCGTTTTCTCTATTTTCCTTAAAAGGCTTATCGTCATCCAAGGGCTTAAACTCTTAGCTCTAGGGATGGTTGAAGTTTTTGAGCGTTTATTTACAATATCAGATAGAATAGAATGGAACTTTCATAACTTAACACTTTAACCGTATCACCGGTCACAGAGACCGGTACCAGAATTTTGCATTGGATTATTCATTAATATACCTGACTTTCTGTTTGGCTCCTCCCACTCAGTAGCTGTTCAATGAATATCAGAGAACAATTATTACTAGTCGTTTCAGGTTGATTAGAAGAGTCATTCCGAATACAGCCTCAGTGTATTGCTCACACTACAGTCCATCGTACCGGACGATACGGTTAGTGTTTCATCAATCGCGGTATTCCCGGTCTGTGATACCGGAGGATACGCTTCACGCAACTTTTTTTAATAGCAGATCATATAGACCTGTAGACATCAGGTAGAGCGCTCTATCTCATATAAACAGTGTTTCCGAACTGCCTACCAATACTCTAGGAGGGCATTGTTCCTGGCTAAAAATCATATCTACAGAATGTCTGATAAGTCACTCCCTATTTTTATACAGCTACAATTTCTTTATTTATGAACCAATTTTGTTAGAACTATATTTGTTAGATAGAGCACTCCTCGAGGTTGTGTATAACACCAATTTTCATTTGTTTCAGTTTAAAAATACCCCTCTCTTGACTGTGGAAGAACGAGCTGAATCAATCGATAGGAAATCAAATTTACTAAAAAAAGTTAAATGGCCGCCATTTTGTTTTATGAATATGAAAAATTATCATAATTTTTTTGTAGCTTAGTCTAGTTGTTATACATGATTGTGCAAAGTTTTAATTTCGTATGTTCAACCATTATTTAGAAAAAAAAAATAAGTGAAAAATCAAAATGGCCGCTGTGTGAGTAACTAAAGACTTCCGAACTATTTAAATTGATGTGATATTTAGATATGTTTGTTACCCAGGTACAATGCCCTCCTAGAGTGTTGGTAGGGAGAGCGCTCTATCTCATATAGATTTCCTTGTTCCTTGTATTGTGAAAAACACCTAATTTTCAGCTTCAACCATCATCACCAACTACATTGTCCTCACATTGATATTTCGAACAATGAGGTAAGTTCATGAGATCATGACTTATAACTTTTGACACAATGCTCGGATCTCATCGTACTCTTCTCGGCTCATAAAGGCGGTTCAAAATCGAGCATCATAAGTCGAATTTGCTCGAAAAATTGAAGTGAAAAACTTCAGATAAAAGTTCTAAATCTAGTGAGAAAACTGACCCCCCTCTCCCACTCCAATGAATAATACTTTCGATTCCAATAGTTCAAAAAATAGAAAATTTATTGTTGAGTGTACTTAAGCCGCCCATATTCCAATACACAAACAAATTTTGGGCTTAAGTACACTCATCAATAAATTTTACATTTTTCGACCGAATTTGACTTAGGATGCATGATTTTGGACCGCCTTGACGAGCCGAGAATAATGAAGTGTAGACCGATGAAATCTGATCATTGTGTCAAAAGTTATAAGTGTTTCAAGTTTTGATCCTTGACGTAGACGTACCCCCCCTCACTAGGAAATACTGAAATGAAGTGCATCTATCGGGTGATTCTCATAGAACATAATCTCATGGACTTATGTCAATGTACGAAATATCAATGTGAGGACAATGTAGTTGGTGATGATGGTTGAAGCTGAAAATTAGGTGTTTTCACAATTGTGCCATTGTTGTCAAGTGTACCTGGAAATCTATACGAGATAGAGCGCTCTACCGAGATAGATCTCAGATTGTAGAGCACAAAAATATGCCCAGAGGGATTTTGAATTATACATCTAAATGGTAGCAATAGGAAGATATTGTTGATCAAAATCTAGAATTCATCAGAATTGATTTTTTCTTTAAATTTTACTCATTTTTGATTTTACTCATAACTCAGTACTCATTGGAGATAGAGTGTTTGAATGATCTCATTTTATTCAGAATTTCATAATCTAAAAAAAGGCGAGAAAAAACTTTTGCTTCCGATTACTGGATTTGGCAGAAATAGCTAAAAAACTGGAAAATGAACCGAAAATACGAGGTTTTTGAGCCACACCCTGTATCTAGCACAAGGAAATTTTGCACGAAGAAATTGGTTCTGGACTTCTCTCATGTATCCAAATAATATATTAAAAAATCAGAACTACAATATAAATTGCAAGCACACGGCCATTTTTAAGTCTTTATTGACTGGACTAAATAGAATTGTTTTCGTTAGAAATACTACGTTTTCTTGAATCACGAATTGTATCCAGCTTTATTCTTCATTTGCTGATATACTGAGTGAGCACTTGGTATATTGAAACTATAAGTAGTACTTGTAAATAGGTTGTTATCCATAACATTTATTTTCATGATTTTAGTTTACTCTCAATTTTGAATTTTTAATAAAATATATGTAATAAAGAAAGTGATCCTCGAGATGTGTTTTTTGTTATCCTTACATTTCTCTGACGAAATTAAAAATATATATATAAGAATCTATGAAATTACAAAAACTAATGTATTACCATGAAATTAAACGTCCAGTCTGAGAGACCGGGTGATACTGTTGGTGGTTGGAAGATACGTATCATGATACGGTTAAAGTGTATTCAATTAGCGTCATGAATAGAATTCATGTCCGCCATAGCGGACAGGCAAGAACATCTGCCATTGGGATGTCTGTTCCTGGGACACATCCTTTTAACCCCCGGGCGGGAGTTTTGGTGAAGGTTTTTGGTTGGCAGTGATCAGCAATATATGAGCATTTAATTTTTGTTTGTTGACTGCTGCGTTTTTTTTTTGTGGTGCAATCTAGCTCGCGTCCGTGACATTGTTACACGTCAAATAAATGACTAGATACTTGGTTCATACTAAATGAGCTAGAACTGCTGGCGGCCAGACTTATCTTAGGATCTCCTGGCCAGTTTGACACATCAAATGGAAATTTTCAATTCAAATGGTCCTTCTCAGGACCACACAACTAGAACTATAGGTAATATTATTAGAATTTGTCAAATTAATGTAGAAGGAATAAGCTATGCTAAGAGTCAGTAACTATCCAAACTTTTAAGTAAGCACAAAATAGACGTGGCTGTCATTCAGGAGACTCACGCAGATAGTGAGCAGCAGCTTGGGGCAAGGGGAAGGATACCGGGCTATGAGGTTTTAGGGGCAACTTACAACAAGCATCATGGATGTGCAACTTATATACGAAATAACGTAGAAAATGCTTATCTTGTGTCATCAAAGTCAAGCAATACCATCGAAACAGTGACAGTGATGGTGGAGGATACAAGTATAGTTAATGTATATAAGCCCCCTCCAGCAGCCTGGTCACCTGAGGTGCTGCCAGATGTGCCTCACCCTGCTGTATACATTGGAGACTTCAACAGTCACCACACCATGTGGCGCTATAATCAGAGTGATGAGAATGGTGAAGCTCTTGTGGGCTGGGCTGAGAGGAGCAACATGAGCCTCATATTCAATGCCAAAGATAGAGGAACGTTTAAATCAGCTGCATGGAATAGGGAATACAATCCAGATTTGTGCTTTGTTACCCATAACAAAGACAATCAGCCATTGCAAACATCTCGTAGAGTACTGGGCAATTTTCCACACAGTCAACACCGCCCAGTAGTGGTTGAGCTGGGAATTCAAATTCCAATAATTCGATCCATTCCACGACCTAGATGGAACTTTAAGAGAGCAAACTGGAAAGAATTCACTCACGAGCTTGATGCAGTGGTTAGATGGATACCCCCTGTATGCAAGAATTATGATCGGTTTGTGAAAGCTGTAATTGCAACTGCTAAAAGGAAAGTTCCTAGGGGTTATCGAAAAGAGTACATCCCTGGATGGAGTAGTGAATGTAAACAGCTATATGAGACTTATCTGGAGACTGAGAACCCAAATGTAGCTACAGAGCTCCTCCATACCTTGGACTCTGAGAGGCGGGAAAAATGGATGAAAACTACTGAATCTCTGGATTTTAAGAAATCTAGCAGAAAAGCCTGGAGTCTACTAAGAAAGCTGGGTGGAGGGAGTGCTGTCATTCATAGGACCCCCATGGTTACTCCAAATAAAATTGCAAGCAGAATGGTTACTCTGTCCAGAGCACCTCGGGACCCTCAGCATACAAAAGAAATTAAAAAATCTTTCACTACAATGAGGAAAAATGCTCCTACCAGGTCAGAGTCTGCAAGAGACTTCACGTTGGATGAGCTCACGGAGGCTGTGAAAGAAATTAAAGTGGGCAAGGCTCTTGGGTTTGATGAAATCCATCCAGAATTCCTAATTCATTTTGGAAAGAATGCTCTGCAATGGTTGACTAGATTTTTCTCTGATATTTTACAAACAGGTCACTTACCAAAGGCTTTTAAGAGAACAAAAATAATTGCAATCCTCAAGCCAAATAAACCTGAGGATCAGGCTGAAAGCTACCGTCCTATAGCACTGTTGAGCTGTTGCTATAAGCTGCTTGAAAGACTCATTTTGAATAGAATTGGACCAATAGTCTCAGAAGCTATCCCTGTGGAACAAGCAGGCTTTAGAACAAGTAGAAGCTGTGGTGACCAGGTTCTAGGCCTGACCAGTCATATTGAAGCTGGGTTTCAAAAGTGTTTGAAAACTTCTGTGGCATTTGTGGATTTGACTGCTGCATATGACACAGTTTGGAAACAGGGACTCTTATACAAACTGATACAGGTCATCCAATGTCAAACTATTATAAGGCTCATTGGTAATATGCTTTCTGATAGGAAATTTGAAGTTATTCTGGGCAATAAGATCAGTAAACAGAAAAAACTTAATAATGATCTTCCACAGGGTTCAGTCCTTGCTCCAAGTCTTTTCAATTTATACACAGCAGACTTGCCTATCACATGTTCTAATAAAAATCTGGTGTGGTACACTCACACAACTTTCCTTGCTCATTGAACTGGGAGCCTCATTCTTAAACGATAATAATTTAGAGAAATAACATAATGACGATTGGCGGCAACATAATTATTTGAAACTACGATCGGACTACTGTATATGTGTGTATATAATTATTGTTTTCAGAGTACTTTTTCCTTTGTGTAAATTGTGAAATCCGATGATTTTTTAAAAGTCGTCAAAACAGCTGTTCTACAGATGAAATATCTCGACTATGTGTTATTTTTATAGACTGCTCTACCTACCTACCTCATGCACGAGAAGGAGGTTACAAAGTACATTTCTCAAGGATGGGGTGAACCCCCCATTAGTTTCCCAGAGAGGAGACTCATGCCAGTTGATGGGGCTGATAAATAACTATACGGAGTATGAATTTGAAATAAATCAGTCGAGTAATTTTTGAGAAAATCGTGAAAAACATGGTTTTTCAGTAATTATCCGCCATTTTTCTCGAGAATATTACGCAGCTCCTGCAATTTTCCTAGAAATAAGACTCATGTCAGTTGATAGGGCTTATAAATAGCTATCCATGGTATAAATTTGAAGAAAATCTTTAGAGCCGTTTTCGAGAAAATTGTGAAAAACATGGTTTTTTAGTAATTATCCGCCATATTTCTCGAGAATATTACGGAGCTCCTGCAATTTTCCCAGAAATGAGACTCATGTCAGTTGATAGGGCTTATAAATAGCTATCCATGGTATGAATTTAAAGAAAATCGTTAGAGCCGTTTTTGAGAAAATCGTGAAAAACATGGTTTTTTAGTAATTATCCGCCATTTTTTCCGCCATCTTGAATTGAATTTTATTGAATTTCTTATTGTCGGGTCCTCATGGTATAAGGACCTTAAGTTTAAAATTTCAAGTCAATCGGTTAATTAGGATTGGAGTTATCGTGTTCACAGACATACACACATACACACACACACACACACAGACCAACACCCAAAAATCATGTTTTTGGACTCAGGGGACCTTGAAACGTATAGAAAACTTGAAATTGGGGTACCTTAATTTTTTTTGGAAAGCAATACTTTCCTTACCTATGGTAGTAGGGCAAGGAAAGTAAAAAGTTCATATATGCTGATGATATGGCCCTTGCAGCTCAGCATAAAAATTTTGAAAAAACTGAGGAAGTGCTCTCTGAAGACCTGAAGAAGATGGGGGAATACTTCCATAAATGGAGGCTTATTCCAAACCTGAAGAAAACAGAAGTCAGCTCATTCCACCTAAATAATAAAATGGCAAATAGGAAACCCCAGGTTCATTTCAATAATGTACTTCTCCAGCATCAAAATTTCCCCAAATATCTAGGTATTACACTGGATAGAACACTGTCTTTCAAAAAACACCTGGAGACCACCTCAAAGAAAATTCAAACCCGCAATAACATAATTCAAAAATTGTGTGGTTCTACTTGGGGTGCCTCAGCCCATACCTTGCGGTGCTCCACTCTGTCTCTTGTTTATTCTGTAGCAGAATACTGTGCACCTGTGTGGATCAATAGCCCATACACTAAGAAAATTGATGCACAGCTCAACATGGCTATGAGAATGATTACTGGGTGTATCAAGTCAACTCCTGTAAATTGGCTACCAATACTGAGCAATATTGCTCCACCTCCCTTACGGAGGAAAAATGCCCTGTTAAAGGAGTTCAAAAAGATTTCCGATAACCCAATGCTGCTAATTCATGAAGACCTTCCCGACCTAGAAATAGGTCGCCTCAGATCTAGAAGGCCTTCATTGACATCTGCAAAGGATTTGATTAGAACCAATTTCAACATAGACTCAGAGTGGAATGCTTCTTGGAATTTGCAAGCACCTGACCAATTGGCACGGCTTATCAAGCCAAATAAAGAGCCAGAAGGTTTCAGCCTTCCCCGTCACCTTTGGAAGGGATTAAACAGGGTGCGAACAGGGCATGGTGTATGTGGGGACAGTCTGCATAAATGGGGGATCATTCCATCACCTGAATGTGACTGTGGAGCTCCAAAACAAACTTTGAAACATATAACTGAGGTCTGTCCTGTCAGGTTGTATCCCCATGCCGTTGAGGATTTTGTGAATGCTGCACCAGCAGCTCTTGAATGGTTGGCTGATTTGGACTTAGCTTTATAATATGTCTAGTTTTATCTTTTGATAATTATGTTAATAAAACTACTGGCTCTCTCCATTTGCATAGTTTTATATTTTGACTTTTTTAATTTAATGACAATCAATTATTAAAATTGAGCGCATAATTCATATTTGAGAGGTAAATGTGTCAAAATGCCATACGCTATATATACATGAATAGAATAAACTACATTATCATCTATAGATTTTGAAATATCATATACGTTATCAATATCAACATACTTTTTTATCTTGGATTTCAATATCTTTTCCTTGGCTGAAAACTAGATTAAATATCAATCTCAACGTACAATGATCTGTCACATTCAAATCAAATATTGCATGCGTCAAACAATTTATTTGTCTATGTTTGAAAGAATATGATCAATATGCAGGGTGTTTACCAACTGCCTACCAACACTCTAGGGCATTGTTCCAAGCTAACAAACATATCTAATCATATCATATTTGAATTGTCCGCAAGTCTTCAGTTACTCACACAGCGGCCATTTTGCTTTTTTCTTTGTATTTTTATTTTCTTTCAGAATGTATTGAAGTTTATGTATTAATGTAGATAAAAAGCATATTGTTAACAAATCTTTACCTAATGTTTCTCTACTCAAGTGAAACAAATTACAGTTGTTCTAAACTTATGTCAAGACCAAGTGGGTTATGTAACATTAATTATTATTGTTTGAAATAATCTAAAATAGCTTACAAATGACATGCAAAGCAGACGGAGACTGTTGCATTTTTGTGGCAGACTTAAGCCGCATGCCTTGGCATGCACTGCAACTAATCCCAAGCGGTGTCCTATCACTAAAGCTGCCATATCTCAGTTAATATTGGTCCAATCTTGAAAACCAGGAACCAATCGATAGGTAATTAAATCTACTGAATAAAGTTATTCTTGTAATTTTTTTTTGTAAAACCAGTGGTTTCTGACTTATTTAAGAAACAACATTTTAAATGGCCGCCATTTTGTTTTATGAATTTAAAAAATTATCAAATTTTTTTGTAGCTTTCTCTAGTTGTTATAAATGATAGATAGATAGATTAAATAGCATCCACTGCCCACCTAAAACAGGGGGATCAGGAACTTGTCAAAAACTCTAAATGAAGAAAAAAAAGGCACAGCCCACAGTAACAATTTTTTTTTTATTTATTTATTGTATAAAATACTATAATCATAATACAATTATGACATTGGAGGAAAAACTAGGCTAAGCCTGTACAATTTCTCTCCAAAAATGTTGATAAAATGTTAATGTTGTCCAAATACACAAGATACAGGAAAAGTAAGCATTATACCATTATTGTGGAGTAATGTTGAATGTACTCTTCCTTTGAGTAGAAAGCACTCTTGGAAAAATTTATCTTTAATTGAGATCTAAAGTCGCGATCATTAATACTCTTCATGAAATCAGGTAATATATTATATAATTGGATACCAGAGCTTCCGACGCCTCTCTCATAGAAAGTGAAGCGATGCATCTCATCTCTCAACAAGTGTTTATTCCTGGTATTATGAAAATGAACATCATCACCACGAGTAAAATAACATTGATTTCTCTTAACAAAACAAAGGGCCTCCAGAATGTAGACACTGGGTAAAAGAAGAATTTTTAGACTTTTGAAATGGGGTCTACAGCTATTCCTTTGTGACTCCCCAACCATTACCCTAATAGCACATTGATTGTACAAAGTTTTAATTTCGTATGTTTAACCATTATTTAGAAAAAAAAAATAAGTGAAAAATTAAAATGGCCGCTGTGTAACTAAAATCCACAAGTTGACATGTTTTGATGCGAATAAACACAACCCTACTCTCTCTTATTATATAGAAGATGGATGAACTGCAAAGTGTATTTGTTAACTAAATATATTTACAGAGTGAAAATTAATATTAAGTCCCAAAAAAATCAGATTTCAAGTTTTTAAAGTTACTGTATATTAGTAACTAGCAGGTAACCCCAGCTCCGCAAGGGTCTATTTTAAAACTTTACAAACTGAAAACTTGACGTAATAAAATATTGGAAAATTGAAAATAGGCCTATAACCATCCTCGGTTGATAAAGAATCTTTATGCAAAATTTCAAGTCATTCAGTCCATTAGTTCAGACGTGATGATGCGTCAAACATAATTTTCCTATCCCGTTACAGGTATAAGCCAGTTCTTTCCATTATTATAGTATAGATATATTATTTATCAGTATCTTTGAATGAGAATAACTTTTGAATGGTTTGAGAAATCGATGTGCGGTTTCATTTTCTCTTGAAATTCTGTATCGAAATCATGTATTATATGACTACCTTCCAATTTAAAAAAAATGAAGCTGAATTTAAAATGGCGGTTCCAAGATGGCTGACCAAAATCTTGATGGGACAGAAATTCAGTTATTTTTATTCGAATAGGATCCCAATCATACCTTTCATCTAATCTCCCTTTTAAAAGAAATGTTCAGCTGTTTCTATACAACAACTGGAAGCATGACAGATTGAAAACTTGATGTAATGAAATCTTCAAGAATTGAAAATAGGCCTATAACAATCCTCGGTTAATTAAGAATCTATATGCAAAATTTCAAGTAAGTCAGTTGAGTAGTTCAGACGTGATGATGCGTCAAACATAATTTTCCTATCCCGTACGTGTATAAGCCAGTTCTTTCCTTTATTAGGCCTATTAGTATAGATACGGTAACTGAAGAAAACATAATTCTTTAAAAACTCATAGTATCAATACATCATTCTTATCATATACATTCTTCAATACATCAATTTTAGTATCGATTAGATCCTCCTCAATTTGAATCAGGCAGCCTTTTGCTTCCCCAATTCCACAAAAATACCTACAAATTCGTTTCACTCCTAATTTGTGTTTAATAGTAGGCCGACATTATAACTGAAGAATATCAATTATTACGGTACTAATTTTATTATGATCTATCTATTCATACATTTCTTATGAATTCCAATGACACAGCATGAAACCCATGTCCATTTCATTTGTACTGGTTGCAAAATTTTACATATAATAATTAATTGATGAAATCTATGATCAATCTTAATGAAAACAGCTTCCTTCAAAAAGTAATTTATAATAATACGTTTAGAGGGAAAAAATTGAGTAGCTAGACCACGGCTGCGTTCAAAATATGATACCTTGTACTAACGTTATAACTTCCTTACTTATAAACAGATACATTTTACAACAATGTAAGCTATTCTGTATAAAATTTCGTGTCCCATAAATGGAATTTGAACATTAATTCTAAAAAATCTAGAAAGAAAATTGAAATTTGGGCTTCAAGGTGCACGATTTTGATATTTATAGAATCTATGTGCAAAATTTAGAGATCTAAATCATTACCGTTTTTCCGGTATGCAATCCACAAGTTGACATGTATTGATGCGAACAAACACAACCCTACTCTCTCTTATTATATAGATGGTACACGTAGTTGAAATTGAATATATCTTTCGAATATTGTAGTATAATAATTTTTGAAGTGAAAGTGAAATCTTAACCTTATTCTTTTTTGAAACTTTTATTTGTTAAAATTTGGGAGAAGATAGTTTTGGGCTATGCCTGTTGTCTTCTCCCAATCATATTATATTTATTATCTGTAATTGCCAATGAAATAAATAAAAAATAAATAATTAGTTTGGAATCACCATATGGCTGGATTGATCCAATATCTTCAATACTATAGTGTGTCCAAACTGCCATGAGCTCTGAAAGATTAAGCCGACCCTCGCTCGATCCCCCACGCGCAGGCACACACGCCCGGCCTACCTGCGCCATTGATATACTATGATTGTATACTTCGTAGTATACAGGTAGAGAGACCGTCCCTTTACTCACACACACAAAAGGAGACTGCGCGTGAGTAGTAGAAGGGTCGTCCTTATCCTTCAGAGCTCATGCCTATTTGGACAGAGTATAATAGAATTACAGGCGATTTTTTAATCATCTATCATTTTTTTGCCTCCATCTTGTTTTCTTCATGATGACAATTTTTTGAGATTGCCATCATGATCATGAATATTCTACTTCTACACATGATAACGAAGAGATTGATACCATTTCCAAATCTGTACCTTCAAGGCTTTTCTAGTTGTTAGGTTTGGCATATAGTGGAGAAGACGTGTTTTCCGCTGGAAGATGCACTTTTCTCTCTTTTTCCTATGAAGCTCCAGCCGTGGAAAATGGACTTACAGCCTTCAACCCTGTGGGTTGGGGGAGCTTTGAGTCGAACATAGTGCTCAAGAATTTGTTGAAAACCAGAATACACCCACAGTATCACTGCTTGACTAAAAGGGACCCCCCCCTTTCCAAAGTCCTTCTTCTCCTTCTTAATATGCTTTATTGATTGATTCATACAATAAGTACATCATCAAACTTTCTAACTTTTCATTTCTAGAATTGATTTCGCTTTGTGCCATTCTTTCTTTCATTTTTCATCTGTCGGCCTTCCTTGGCCATATTCTTACTTCTTCTTAGGCCAACCCAAGATGTGATGTGGACCGTGCTGATGGGTGGTGCTTCTATATGGTGTCTCTAACGGTGCCTGCAGGATACCGGGCGCTCTCCTGTAGTATTTAGCCTTGCCTGGGCATGCGGGGCTCTGTCTAGTTTGACTCCACTTCCCTAGCTGTTCGTGAGAACCACATAAACAAAACAAATAACAAGGCAACTGCAGAAGTTGCCTTGCCTTCAAACCCATTGGTATCTGCCCCATCAGGCAGGATCCTCAATCTGAAATGAGTGCTTCAGGAACACAGGAGGTACCGTTGCACTCTTATGTGGAGCCTTTCAACATTGAAAAGGCTTCTACTGATCACGACATGGTTGACATAAGCTCAATCACTCCATCCCAACTGGAGCTTCTCAGAAAAAGAAAAAACCCAAGAGACCAAAGATCTGTGAAACTCCAGGCACAAATGTGGATCAAGAGGCTGAGTCGAGGGCGGCCAGTTGCCAGGCGCCCTAGAAGCAATTTGGCGACCCCTTCCTCAGCGGGAGCACCTACAAAGAATGCCAGGAGTGGAAGTCATGTAGGTCACGAGTTTGCGGGTGGAGAGACCAAACCTCACTACTGCTCAAAGAAGGGCGTTCATTAAGGCAAAACGTCTTGGGAGAGGTGAGGCTTTCGGAGAAGAAAAAAGAAAAAACCCAAGAGACCAGAGATGGGTGAAACTCCAGCAACAAATGTGGGTCAAGAGGCTGAGTCAAGGGTCACCAGGCGCCCCAGAGGCGCCCTCCCTCAAGCGGAAGGACCTACAAAAAAAGGTTGGAAGTGGAACTCACGTAGGTCACGAGGACCAATCAGTCTGAAGAGACTGCCAAGCATATCATACTGGATTGCGAGAGACTATGGGCAAGAAGAAGGGCTCTGTTTGGCTGCAAGCAACCAGGTGATGAATGAGATGTTAGTATAGAGAAAATCTCCTGGATCTTGTAAAAGACACAGGTATTGGTTTGCCCAACTAACGTACTTGAGACACACAATAAGCTCCGATTGACATGTGGGTTTCGTTGAACCTTTGCATCCTTGAATCCGTCCCTTCAAACATAACATAGCATAACTCGATGTCATTTTGAGGATTCGGAAATATTCTAACACACTGTCGAAATAATATTAGTGTATGTCTACTTCAAATACATCTAGGCCTACAGTGTGGAAAGTGGAATTTTGTCCCCAAAAAATGTATGTTTAAAGCTTTCACTCAAATATAGGGGATCCAAATGATGGTGCATCAACAATGATATTAATTATCATAGTCAATTCTATCTTTTCAAAAATTAGCTTGGGTTTATTTTGAATGAAATTTATTCTATTCTTTTGAAGTTATAAATAATAATCATGAAAAAAATACTTAAAATAAGACGATTCTCTCGAATATTATAATTTGGGTAATTCTAAACATCCTACTAATAGAATCCCGATATCTTTCACTATAACTGAATAGCAATTGACATATCATCATTGTGTTCCTCATTATACTAGTCCCAACAATAGAAATTGAGACATATTTCACGGTTGTTACCCAAAAATAACCACGGAAGTACATTTGCGCCCGGACCAAGTTCTAAACACCGGGCTTCAATGATATTAATCATTACTGCTACAACTGACTATGTTTTCCAACTTTATATTTTTTCTAAATCAGCTGATTTTAGTTCGACAACTTCTTTTGTGATACGAACTCCGTCAAATTATGGATTAATCCATGAAAACATGTTATGTTCGATCAATGTTTAGGCTGATTGCCTCATTATGCAATGAATTCCAAAATACAGTTTTTTGCATTAAGATTGTCGAACTCTAAAATCAATTTGTCTATTGAAACTTATTCTAATAGAAAAGATAGTGGTGGGTAAATAAGACCAGCTTACCTAGGTATTTAGGTGGCAAGATATTCAGAAAAGAAGCAGTTTCTTGCACCTCAAAGTTTGAGCCTGAGGCCTCCTCGGACTGTCGTTTTGGACTGGAGGTGGTGGGAGGAGGAGGGGGAGAGGAACCCCCTCCTGTGGTAGATGTGCAACAAGCAGTTGAGGTCGACGACGAAGTCTGAAATCAATCAAAATTATTAATATCAAACAAAGTAGGGTGAAGGGAGGCAATCGGGTTCAGAATATCATTATAGTTCACTTTGAAGTGGCATAGCAACTAAAACACCAGTGAGAATTTTGAAAAATATACCAAGATATATTTAGATGTTTGTAAAAACACTTCACTCACATGGGATACTTTTTAACAAATTAATAAAAACAATATAAAAATCTTGTTGTACCCTTTACTTTTTAAAAACTTTGAAATAGTTCAACAACTACTTTCGACCCTAACTTAGATCATTTTCAAGTTGAAATGTAGAAAATAAAAAAACAAGTTGATACTATATAATATGAATATATGCTTATTTTCATATGATTAATTTATTTCTTATTCATTATTTTTGGTTGAAGTTATTTAATTTTTTTTATTTACTTTTAATTTTATCAAAAATAGGATTATTCAAGTCAGATTGAATTATATTTATTAAATTATTCCTATTTAATTTTGCAGTTTTATAGATATAAAATTCTTCATTTACTTTCAATTTATTACTTTCATTACCAATGCTTAATATTTTCAAATTAGAATTTATATTGATATAATTATGATTAGTTTCAATTAAATGCTCAGCAAATTACTCATTGTTGAGTAGTATTTTTTGATTTTAAAGCCTGAATATATTCATTGAACCTTTTTTGAAAACATCTACGTGTCTGACCAATGTAAAATATTTCACAATTACTACATTCCAGTTTATAAACACCTGATTTTTACTTTCCTTGCCCTACTACCATAGGTAAGGAAAGTATTGCTTTCCAAAAAAAAATTAAGGTACCCAAATTTCAAGTTTTCTATACGTTTCAAGGTCCCCTGAGTTCAAAAACATAATTTTTGGGTGTTTGTCTGTGTTTGTGTATGTGTGTATGTCTGTGAACACTATAACTCCATTCCTAATTAACCGATTGACTTGGAATTTTAAACTTAAGGTCCTTATACCATGAGGACCCGACTGTAAGAAATTCAATTCAAGATGGCGGTAAAAATGGCGGATTATTACTAAAAAACAATGTTTTTTACGATTTTATCAAAAACGGCTCTAATTATTTTCTTCAAATTCATACCGTGGATAGCTATTTATAAGCCCTATAATAATAATAAGCCCTATAAACTGACATGAGTCTCATTTCTGGGAAAATTGCAGGAGCTACGTAATATTCTTGAGAAAAATGGCGGATAATTACTAAAAAACCATGTTTTTCACGGTTTTCTCGAAAACGGCTCTAACGATTTTCTTCAAATTTAGACCATGGATAGCTATTTATAGACCCTATCAACTGACATGGGTCTCATTTCTGGGAAAATTGCAGGAGCTCCGTAATATTCTTGAGAATAATGGCGGATAATTTCTAAAAAAACCATGTTTTTCACGGTTTTCTCGAGAACGGCTCCACCGATTTCCTTTAAATTTATACCATGGATAGCTATTTATAAGCCCTATCAACTGACATGAGTCTCATTTCTGGGAAAATTGCAGGAGCTCCGTAATATTCTTGAGAAAAATGGCGGATAGTTACTAAAAACCATGTTTTTCACGATTTTCTCAAAAATGACTTGACCGATTTATTTCAAATTCATACCCTCTATACTTATTTATCAGCTCTATCAACTGGAATGAGCCTTTTTCCTGGGAAACTAATGGGGTCCAACTCATCCTTGAGAAATGGACTTTGTAAACTCCCTCTCGTGCATGAGGTAGGTAGGTAGAGCAGTTTATAAAAAGAACACATAGTCGAGATATTTCATCTGTAGAACAGCTGTTTTGACGACTTTTAAAAAATCATCGAATTTCACAATTTACACAAAGAAAAAAGTACTCTGAAAACAATTATATATACACATATACAGTAGTCTGATCGTAGTTTCAAATATGTTGCCGCCAATCGTCATTATGTTATTCCCCTAAATTATTCTCGTTAAATAATGAGGCTTACAGTTCAATGAGCAAGGAAAGTTGTGTGAGTGTACCACACCAGATTTTTTAAATTGTTCCTGTTGTATTTTTTTACTAGAAATCTTCCTTATTAAATCAAAAGCATTATTTGTTGTTTTGTATCCTAAATATTTTTTTTTTTTTGTTAAAGTCTTCCTAATTGCCTTATTGAGAATAGTGTTGTATGGAACACAAATATATTCCTTATTTTCTGAATTTTTATCATTTTGTGGAATAATTTGTTTATATTTTTGCTTATATATCATCTTATCAATAAATTTGCTATCATATCCATTTTTATTGCAAAATGTTTTATAATTTTCACTTCTTTTTCATAATTTTCTTTTGACTGAAAAATCATTGATCTGAATGCTGCTGTTTTTTGTTGCCTTGGATGGTTAGAGTCTTTTGGAATTAGAGAATTTGTATGTGTGGGTTTCCTGAAAATATTAAAATTATGTTTCTCATTTCTCTTACTTATTTCCAAGTCTAAAAAATTTATTTTCTCTTTTTGAACTTCGATGATAAATTTTATAAAAGGTGAAATTGAGTTTAAATATCTTTCTAAATCTTCATGTGTTATCATTATTGTCATCATTATTATTGTACAAGCATATTATATCATCGACATATATATGTTAGCAAGGTATCCTGATAATGGTGACCCCATAGCTAAACCTTCCTTTTGCTTATAAATTTTTCCATTGAAAGTAAAATAATTTTGATATATACATGTTTTTGTTAATGCTATTAAATCATCTATTTCATTACTGTTCACATAATTTTCAATTAACTTTTGCTTTAAAATGTTAATAGTTTCATTAGTTGGGATAGAAGTATACATGTTGGCTACATCAAACGATAGAAAAATTGCGTGATTTTGGAATAGTTATTTCTTTGATTTTTTGAACTAGTTGGTAAGAATTTGTTATAATATGATTTCCATTTATTATTATTTTTTGAGACAGTACTTTATTCAAATATTTACAAGCTTTATAAGTTGGAGCATTTCAATAGTTTACCACAGGTCTTATAGGTATACATACCTAATTTGTGAATTTCAGGCTGAACTCTAAAATTGGTGAGGCAGGATTAATCATTTTCATTTTAAATTGATCTATTTTAGAAATAGTTCCACATTTTGATATAATATTATTTATATTTTTGCCGTATTCTTTAGTTGGATCTTTTCCTAAAGTTTGAAATTTATTTTCTCTAATAAATTGTTCTACTTTATCATTAAAATCTATTTCTTTAATAATATCTGTAGGGTTTACTTTATCTGCTTTTGTTATCATAGCGTTTTCATTAATTAGTTTATTTTAAATTGAATAGAAAATGTTCATATCATCTTTTGATTTTACCAAAATTTCCTTTCTCTTTGGATCGTTATCTTTATCACGTTCTTGCATAAAATTGTTCCTCAAAGTACCTTGGATTTCTCTCTTCTTGAATCTTATTGAGGTTTCAATATCAAAAAGTTGTTCCTCAATTACATTCGTTTTATTATCCAAATTGATGTTATATTTTAAGGCCTTCGAAAATAATTCATTCTCTTTCTCATCAAACTCAATTTTTGTTAAATTCTTCACTTTTTCATATGATTCAAATTCATTAATTTTATAATACTGATTTGAGTTATTATTTTTCTTCTGTTTGAAGGTTAGCATTTCTAAATAAATAAATTAATAATATGAATTTAAGCATATGCTCATATTATATAGTATCAACTTGTTTATTTATTTTCTACATTTCAACTTGAAAATGACCTAAGTTAGGGTCGAAACTAGTTGTTGAACTATTTCAAAGTTTTTAAAAAATAAGGGTACTACAAGATTTTTATATTTTTTTTACTGATTAGATGTATGTCTATGAGTAGTTTTGTTTCAATATTTCTATTCAACATGTTGCATGGAAAAATCTCTTTCGAAAAAAGTAATGTGGGTGATCATCCCTGTAATCAAAATTTCCCATCCTAGAAAATCATAAACTGACGTATAGCCAGACTGTATATGTATAAACAAAGGATAATGAAACCTGAAAGGTTTGAAAGGTAAATGGAAGGTTAGGGGGTTAGGTCTTTGCCTTTAAATGGCAATATACTGCTATTATTCCAAATTGTTTGATAATTATTAAAAAACAGAAAGCTTGATTGCATGTTGCATCTGATAACATGTTTGTATAGTTTGGCTATTCGTCACCGAATGATTTTCGGGGATACGATATTTTGCCTACCATCCCAATAAGAGCATTAAGAGATCAATGTCACATGTGTAGAGCAGACACGAGTCTCTCGCAAAATAACAAGCTTGTCGAAAGGTAGCATGTTGCCCAAGTCGCTCAAATTCCTGCTTGATATCTTCTCTCCTTCTTCATCCTCTTCTTGATCTCTTCTTTATTGGAAAATAAATTTCGAAGACGAAAAAATGTATCAATCGAATTGTTGTCAGAGAAACGAAAATTTTCGAAAAAGCTTCATTCAAACAGAGATCACAGAAATAATCTGTGGTCCAGATTAATTTGAAAATTGAAAAATTTTTAAATGAGAATTTCTGGAATCCCTGCCTCTGCGGTCTTCAATTAAGTATTGTTTTTAAAAATTCGACTGAGTCATTGTCAATATTGTAGAACCGTTCCATAATTGAATAAAAACACAAATATGTTGTCAAATTCTAAACTGTTTCATTTAGTACACGACCAAGGTTTCGTGACCACACCGGTCACATTTTCAAGTTGACTGTAGAATAATAGTTTATAAAATCAGCTAGAGTTCAATCAAATCGGCATTTAGCATACAACGTAATCCTACTTGCTATCTCCTGTGAATATTTATTATCTTTGTGAAAGTTTATGTAAATTAACACGTGCTACAATATAAATAACAGGAAAAAAGCTAATCTAAAATCAGTCAACTTGAAAATGTGGTCACGAAACCTTGGTCGTGTACTAAATAAAACAGTGTAGAATTTGACAACATATTTGTGTTTTTATTCAATTATTGTTTTTAATTGATTCTTTTAATCAATCAATACTAATTTCTTCATTAAAATATACTTTATTACTATAAATTATATTTTTTATAATCTAAATTTTAATAATAGATCTACATTATGATTATATTCTCTATTATTTACTTCTAACTTCTAAGAGTAGATTAACCTTATGTAATAACGTGGAACTCCCCCCTACACACAGATGGATAGTCTAGTGGGGGATTCCAAAATACAGTATGTTGTATATTGTATTTCATATTCGTGTGATATGTTTTTTTTTTTTTGAAATTTGACCTAAGTTACATAG
Source organism: Nilaparvata lugens (assembly GCF_014356525.2). Classification (NCBI taxonomy): domain Eukaryota; kingdom Metazoa; phylum Arthropoda; class Insecta; order Hemiptera; family Delphacidae; genus Nilaparvata; species Nilaparvata lugens. Next base: position 64,428,942 of record NC_052518.1, on the reverse strand, counting down.
TTGAGTCACTATGAAAAATTACACACATCTAATGAGCTGCATAGATACCCTGATAATAAACTCGTATCCCTACAAACATTACTGGAAAAAATTCTACCGAAAATTTAAAATGTGGACTCAGAAATTCAATAAAATATTTGGAAATAGTAGTCAGCGGGAGTAATGAGGCAATTGATAAAAAATTTAAGCAAAACAATTTACCATTGCCTTGTTCTTTCTTTCATTATCTTTGATCCATTGAACATAGCTATCTCGCGCCACCTGCTCTTCAATGGCTTCATTTGTGGCCTCCCAGTCAGTTGCTCGCAGTTTGTCTTCCAACATGGTCTGCAAGCACAAATATGCACACATTTACATATTGAAATTAAACAAGGCTATTTAAAAACAGGAATTCTCATTCCTTAATAATATTTGATAACGTTAGAAATTACTCAATATTATCCATTAAGTGTGTCATTAAACTATAGTGAAGTCCACGTTATAATGGCAGTAATTGATTAACATTGATATTGCTCTCCTTGCCTATAATTCGACAAAGCAGATAGCGCTATCCTTTTCTAGCTTAGCGTAGTTACATTTTTATCTCGTTCTCAAGATGATCAAGCAGATTGATAGTCGCAGCCAGTCGCTGTCCTATCGAGGAAGAGCTGTTCGTGCACCATTACCATTAAAAGCTCAACTGGAAAGGGCCACCCTGCGCGGTCGTCTGCCACTTTATTAACCGAAAATTAATGGCTTAGCCTTTATACTGACCAAAATTTCCTCGGATCCCCATGAATCTCAGTAAATTTTTGTTACAATTTGTAGTTTTCATTAATTATTTTGATTTGTTTAATCTTATTATATCTGTTTCTAAGGTTGCCATCAACCAGTTGCATATTCAGTTTTTTCCAGTTCATCCTTATATCTTACTGAATTTACCTGAAGTTATCCATGCTTTTGCAATAATTGTTGGTCCTTTAATGCTGTTTCTTTTATAATTGTGTCTTGTCTTCTTTAATTTGGATTATTTAAAAAAATATACAGAACTGAAGTCTTGTTTTGAAGGTAAACACCTCAAGTTTTTTTTAACTAGAATAGTTTTTTAATACAGACTCGCTCCATAATAAGCACTAGCGTTGCTTACGTTGAAAATGATTGCCTTTACTGAGTACGAACATGCTTCAACATCAGACTGATTCATCGATCTTATTGAAAACTCTTGAAAAACATCCAGGTAAACTGACCCTGTGATTTTTCTCTTGAAAAAGGAAGGGGCTGTAGCACTTTCGGATCCAAAGAAGGCCGCCATTTTTCACGTGAGTACATCAAGGACTTGTTACGGGGCGATTTTGCACAAGCAAACTGTTCGAGTAAGGTGATTTCTTTTAATGTAAGACTAGATGCAATTCTGTATCTTTTCTGAATACATCTTTATGGATAGGTAATCCGATTCAGTAACTCTTTTTAAAACACAAATTGTTTAAAAAGATTTCTTTTTAACAAATTTGTAACTCTTTTTAAAACAACCTGTATATAATTGAAATTTATTTGCTAAATAATTTTACAGACATTTCTACAATCACAAAATAATAACAATAATAAAGTTAACAAAAGTACAAAATTTTAGAAGTATGCATTACAATATAATTAACAAGATCATGTGATAATATTAAGCAAAGTAATAATAACATTTTTGCTCTACTGGCAAAAGTAATACTTGAGCGCCAGTAGTGAGTTCAATTAAAAAGTAATCATATAATATTATGTACATGTACAAGATCAAAATAGTACAAGTTGAAAAAGTTGAGTTGTTATTGAACAAAACTAACAGAATAGAATGAAAATAATATAAGAATAGGAAGAACATTGACAACAAACAAAGTAATCAAGTAATATTGAAATAGATGTTTGCTCTCACCCATTTATCAATTTCATTTTTCAGTTTTTTTGAGAAAGGACTGGTAATAAAATGAATTGGGATTTTATTTGCAAAGAATTTCATAAAATACTGAAGCTGATGTTTATTGACTGTCAATCTAAAAAATTATCTATTATATAAGTTGTTCACTGTTGGGCGTAAATTGTGTGGCTTCGAATTAAACGTAAGGCTTTCTCTATTTTTATTGATATGGAAAATAATGCTCTTGACAAACACTTGCCGTATTGTTGGTACTCCAAACTCAATAAACAAATCCTTGCAGGGATACAATCTAGGTCTCCCAAGGGCTGCCCTGATTATATGTAGCCCTAAATAATCGTTTACTACATGTAGCCCTGACTATATGTAATTACCTGTTCGATGTGAGATTCTTCACTCTGCCTGACGGCATCGGTGAGCAGATTGCTGTCAGCGGCACCTGGAGTGAAGCTGGGTAAGCCGAGGCCCACTCCGACAGTCGCCTTGTGCGGGTCCACTATGCTGTTGTAGTGGCCACTTTGATAAGACAACCGGATCGGTTCATTGTCAGTTTGTTGTCCGAATGTATTCATCGGTTCTGCAAAAATAACACACAATATTTTCTCAATTAAACTATCTGTGTAAAGCAGCTACAGGACACAGTGCGTTAGCCAGTATTACAACAAATGATCGGGCTTGGGAATAAGAATTCGATTTTGAATCTAAAAACAGCTCACTGAGAGATACTTTGAAAAATAGCATTAGGTGACAAAACCGGCATCGCTAATTCATAGCCACTGAAACTGATTTTATTAATATTTATACTTATAAATTCTAGAACAGATGGATTTACTTGTTTATAGTGTTGATAAACTGGATGACTAATACAAATTTGCCCTAGGAAAGATAACATTGAGCTTATAAGTCGTACTCCATGCCAAAAAAACACCTCTCTGAAGGACAAAAATTTCTTCTTTATTATATAGTCAAATTTCTCCAATAAATGAATTTATCCACTTACTGTGTTGTCACAGTGAGAAATTTGACAGCTAGTCGTTCTATTTAATAACAAAAAGTGATTTAATAGTAAGCAGTTCGTGATGGAAATCAAGTGAAGACGGAAATGTCTTCAAGATGAATATCAAGCAACGAATACTTATAATAATATTATACATGACTTGAGGCAATGAATCAATGAAGAACAAATTGTAAGTATTTCTACCTTTTCCAAATCCATACACTTCGATATTGCGGTTGTACATTTCACTCATTGCATTGATCTCAATGTGATTCCCGTGGGTGGAGACCTGGCGTTTCCTGTTTAGATAATGATTAAAATCTTCTGTCACGTACTGTGAGTAGAAATCACGGTTCAACGCCTGAAAATAAAACAGTTATTTCAAATCTATTACAATAAAATAACCATATACTAAATGCATCAAAAGGACTCATGGATTTTCTCCACCATAATATGACTAAAATCAAGAATAAAATTCGAGTTTTCAACATGCTAAATCCATATTGAGACTCGACTAGCATAATTTACAACTTTTAGGTTGTTGCGATTTCCTACAAATATTTATGAAGGGGATTCACGGATTTCCTAGCTTTGACAGCTGATTACGGCCGTATAGTTGAAACTACAAGTGTCAAATTGGTTCTCATCTATTCAGTTGCCTTGCCAAATTATCATGAGAAGTTGAATGCGCGTTTTCCAGAAATCGTTTGTGCGTTTTGAAGGCGGTCTTCAACTTAGAAGGTTATGCATAATGACATTGATAGGCTTTCTAAAAGAGAATATCACATCAATAGTTGTTATTGTTGTCCTTGTTTTAATAAATGTTAAAGATAGGAACCGTTCAATGAAACCCCTAAGCAAACATAAATTACCTAAGAAATAGGTCATGGATAATAAAAATAAAGTTACAAGTGAAAAGTCACAGTTGAATCAAAATGATGATCTTATACATACTTACTTCCTTACTTGTTACTTGTTAGTACCGAAGATCAACATCTTTTGTCGCCCCTTAATGTGGTTTTTCCTCTCTATGCCAGGATCGTGAACTCAAGGATGTATAGTGAGATTACTGTCAGTAGTTCATATTCTTTGAATAATGGCCTACAGTGTTCCAACATGCTTACTCCCAGTATTATTCTCAGGGTCTCCTTTTGGATTATGAGTGAATCTATGATGTATCTGTGATGCTGAGCCCCATGCTACGATACCATAACTCAAATGGGAGGCGAACAGAGCATGATAAGCCATGAATGCTGTCTTTTTACCCGATATATTGCATATTCTTCTAATTACATTGGCTGACGATGCTGTTGTTGTACTACGCCCCTTCCTGAAGCCATGTTGGTGCTCTGATATTAGTTTGTTTTTTCAGATGTTTTATCAATTGATTATATACTGCGCGTTCTATTATTTTTACGTTATAGGTAAATTTGCAACTGGCCTGAAGTTTTTTGGGTCTGTTTTGTCGCATTTTTTGAATTGTGGGTGAATCTTGGATGTTTTTAGGTTTTTTTGGTAAGACTGCCTGGTAGATTGATGAACTTAGTACGTCAAGGAGCGGTGTCATAAGTTCTCTACCACTGTATTTGAAGATGTTGCTGGTGATCTCGTCATGTCCTCATGAGTTGTTTGATTTTAATTTTTTGAAGAGTTTCAAAAGTTCCGTGTCCGGGATAATTTCAAATTTGGCAAGTTCTGGTACTGCATCCGGTTCCTCTTGACAATCTGTTATTGTCGTGTCTAGCTTTTTGATTGGTGGCTGTATGGAGGCAGCATTCAGGAGATTACTGATCTGGTATGAGACGGTGATGGTGTAGTTATTGTAGGTCAAACAGATTTTATCCTTATTGCTAGGGTATTTCTGTCCTCTTTCTTCATTGATGATTTTCCAGAGTTCTTTCCTTCTATCTTATGCCTGTTGAAGTTTTGTATTGATGACGTTTTTCTTCTTGTTTTTACCTCCACTTCATACTTCTTCAATTCCTCAAAAGTGCATTTATCCTCGTATGAGCCTGCCAATGAGAATTTGTCCTGTGCCTGTTTTAAACTGTTTCTCAATACAATAGTGTTGATATCTCAGAATACGTAGTTTTTCATAGAAGTCATTTTTTGGGTTAAGCCCTTGGCATAAGCTCATCCATATTCTGTCGTATTATGCTTATGAAGGTTTTATATTTTGCATCAGTTGTTGAATGTTTCGTCACTTCTCTCCAGTCAACACAGCTGAGTTTGAGTTTTAGCTTTTCCAGATTGCAATTTGAATCATTTCTGCTATATCTGTACTTTATTATTCTACTGTTATTTTCAGCTTAAATTATGCACAGTGATGATTTATTATCTGAAATTTGATTTCCATGAACTGAAGTTTTTCTGATGTCAACTGGCATATTGTGATAGCAACCATCGATGCATGTAGCTAATGTGTTGGTTACTCTAGTTGCTGGTAGGTTGTATATGTTACAGCCATGCGAGTCAGTGTATTATTTAGGTCTATAAAACAGGAAGTATGAGTCTTTAATGACCCAATATTTGTATCATCCAATATCAATATTTTAAGTGTTTTAATGAGTAGTCCTGAAGTAGAAGTCCAAGTTTAGTGAGCAAGTCATTGACAGTAATAGGGTTAGGGGATAGGGATCTATATACTCCCACCATCATCATTTTTAGTTTTTGGAGTTTGGAGTTTGATATGTATAGGAGCAAATATTCCAAATATTTGTTCTATTGGATGATACATATTGTTGGGTCTGATATCATCCAGTGACAGAAGTATGCTGCAAGTGTGTAACCTGGTATATACACTGAACTCTATACTAACTGGAATGGACTAGCAACACAAAGAAAGTGAGGCAGCTGGTAAAGATAGGCAACCCGCATTGCTGTGGGATTCGTCATTTTGTAACACATTGGCTCTTATGGAAAAATACATTGCACAGTTTCAATTTCTATTTTATTTCTATAATGTATGTCTTATTCCATGGAAGCGTTATTTTTCCTTTAATAAGCAGTTCATTGTCAACTTTTTGAGAGCAAAAATAATGAAATAGGTTGAATAAGAATAAAGAAAATATTTTTTTCATTTGTGGCTGCAGTAGTTTTAGTATTAGTCAACTTTTCACAAGCAAGGGAATAACTTTGGGCCAGATTTCAGAGAAGCGTATCATCTATTTATTTTTATTTATATAACAAGGACAAATATAAACTGTCATGAAATGATTGGGAATGAAAAAACAGGCTCATAGTCCTTATTATTCCAATCCCGAATTTTGTTCGTACACAGTCCAAAGGAGGGCTGTGTTTAATTGAAACTATTGAACACAGTCTTATGTTTATTTTGATAGGATATACTATTGTTTTTTGGATTATATGATTTATTGTTATTGTTAAAGGAAAGATTTATGATTTATTGTTCAAGGAAATATCTCAATTTAATAATATAGGCCTACTTACAGCAGGCTATAAATGTAGAATTATGTAGGTGTGCATTGGTGTAATTTCAAATCATGTAAGAGTGGGAGTTTCAGAAATGAAGCAAATAAAGAAGAACCATTTTATTATATTATATGACTATGATAAGCAAACAGTAAAATATGCTACATAATTACCAGAGTAAAATGAACAATTTGAAATTGAAAGGTTTCAAAAATTAATTACAATTCAGCTGATAACAATCTCATATTTTTCACAATAGAAGTAGGTAAATAAAATGAATTATGTTGACTCATGATGATTATTAAATATGATGATTATTAACACAGGATTATTAAATATATAATGATAGCAATGCACTAGGTATTCTGATAACATTTCAAATCATGTAAGTGTGGGAGTTTCAGAAATGATGTAAAGAAATCTATGAAGAAACATTTATATTAATTTTATTATAATTATGACCATATGATAAGCAAACAGTAGAATATGCTAAATAATTATTATAATATTGTAAATTGAACGATTATTTATTTGAAATGGAAATGTTTCAAACATTAATCACAATTCAGCTGATAGCAATATCATATTTTTCAAAATAAAAGTAGGCTATTAAAATAAAGTAGGTACCTAAAATAAATTATGTCATCTCATGATGATAACACAGAAATTATTAATCATTTGTATTTATTCTTTTTTGAATAAGGATTCATTTGTTCTTCAACTATGTTTTTTTATTTTAGATGCTAATAAAGTAGGCCTAAATTTTCAATTAGCTTAGAAACTATCGCAGTATACTAGGAATAAAACCAAATTTGTTGTTTTATTTTTGGTCAAATAAACTGATCAATATAGAAAAAAGTATTGGAAATGCATGTAAAACAAAAAGGTTTCTTCAAATTAATTAATAGACTAAAAATGTTTGACTTACCTGTGAAATGGTATTTCATTTCCTTTAACATGCCCATTCTTGCATCCAAATGCAACACAATACATCACCATTTTTCGGTCGTATTTTTATTCAATTCTACGCATTTTACAACAAATACATCACAATATTTAAGAGAAAAGGTTGTGATCTAATACTGATAGCCCTAATACTCATTCAAATCCATTTTTCAACTTTAAAAATGAAAAATCGTACTCAAGAGCTACAACAACCTGCTTAAATGCATGAGTACGAGAGAGAAGGGAATCCCACACGGTATGCCTGTCTCACTCACTCCGCCTTACACACTTTCAGCTGTAGCTTAGCATTGGACAGCCCGTTCCAGTTAGTATAGAGTTCACTGGATAAGGAATTTAAATTGCTGGTTGTGAGCTCCTCCTGTCTCAAGCCATTCTCTGACAGTATCACAATATCAAGAGAGTGTTGATCTTGCTCTAACTGTAATCTATCAAACTTTCCCTTTAGTCCTCTCTGGATATTCAAATGGTAAATCCTGAACGAATTGATGTATTTATGAACCTTTTGGGTGACCATACTATTTGTTGAAAATTGTTTTTTGTTAGTATGCCAATTACTTTGGTCGGAATATGTCTGTGGAGTTGGTTGAGTTTCACTGATGTTTGTTGCTATAGTGTCGTGGGGCCGCTATTTGATCATGCTGTCTTCTCACCTGGAAGTTGGTAGTCTACACAGCTGCATCTCTTTAGGTTGCAATACACTTACAATACTGTTTGCCAGGACGTTTGTTCCTTCATAGTTCAGGCTTATCCATCCCAACTCAAATTCCTCAGTGTCAAAGCCTCTATGCTGTCTATAAAATTTATTTTAAGCTGTTTGCACACGAAATTGTCATTTGTAATGTCAACAAACCTGATACCGCAGTCCTCCCGGTAGTGGATTGAATGGTAATCCCCGTACCAATCTGTCAGCGGGAATCACTTAATGTTCGCTTCCAAGGTCAGCCATAGTCGCCTCATTACATTATTTTGTGTTTTTGCCATAGGTATATCATTTGATCCAATGTTTATAAAAATTTTTGACATTTTTTTTTTGTTTGAGAGATATTTGCTGACATCCTGGATTCTTCCCGAAGGTATAATATTTACATTTGCATACTGGTTCATCTTTCCACTGGTTGCTCTAAGCGACATGTCTCCAATAATCAATCCTCCAAAAATGATCCTCTTTTCTCTGCTGTCTCTCAGTTTCCCTTAGCATTCCGTTTCTCCCTGGAGTAGCAGTTTGGACATCCAATGGCTGGGAACTTTGTCCGTTATTTCTCTGCTCAATGTTGCCCAATCCCTTCCCAGTTATTTGCTCAGATGACCGAGTGTCGTTTCCATAGCCCTTTCCGTCCCAAGTTGCTCCTCCCTCATCATATTCAGCCTCCTTTACCAGAATCTGTGATTCCTTTTCGGCCTGCCTACGAGCTTAATATGATGGCTCAGGGTACATACCTTATGTGAATTCATAAATTACTTGTTCCATCAGTTTACGACATCAGTTTTCCTAGCTATTGCGTCCGAAAGTCTCTCATTATCTGATTTTAATAATTTGATTTCTTCCTTGTAGTCATTTATATCGTCCAGAAGTATTTTAATTATGACATCAAATTGTTTGTCATGTGTGAGACTGTTTCTTTGGTCTATGGGAGTATTGGTGATTTCCTCGGTGTTCGCGTCGTCAGATCTATTCAGCAATCCCGATAAATGCATTGCTTCGTGACTCAGTTGCTTGTTGCATTTATTACGTAGCCAGGATTGTGCCATGGGAGATTCATTGCTCATCTTGTCGTACTGCTCGTCTGTTATGTCTACACATTTTGTGTGATACCATTTTCCTTGGTCGCAGTCGCAGGCCACCGCCTTATCATTGTCATGAACTGGATCACTGCAGAAGTTAAGTAAGTATTGTTTTGAAGTTTTAGAATCATCATTCACGGTACAATATATCATCTCAGGTGACTTCGTGGTTGGTTTAAATTGTTTTTCCCCATTTTTGCTTTGTATTTGTTGATTTTTATTCTATTTTATGATATGTATTTATTTTTCTTGATGATTTATGCAGTTTCAATTAGGGCAGGTTGTGATACACAAACTTTTACAAATATGCCCAAGGAACAGGACACAGAGAATATCACAGAAGTTAATAAAATCATGACGTAGATAAGGCAATGTAGTGGTAACTATTGAATGGTGCAGACCGTGAACATTCAATGCCACATAAAATATCACAGAAGTAGATAAAATCACGACGTAGACAGTGTAGTGGTAACAATTGAATGGTACAGACCGTGAACTGTATATATTCGCTAGAAAAAAGCCCTTGAATGGTAGACGTTTTTGTGAACTTCTTAAAACATTTTTACTGGCAGTAAGTTGAAAACTTCCAGTCAAAGATAATACGGCCTACAGTAATAGTTAATATTTAATTTAAATATGCACCACCTAATGACGACTTTACAAAAAATTATGTTATGTGGCACGTATAAAATGTTAACCAATTAGGTTATCGTCCAAATCGGGTATTGTAGCTACAAAGTATATTTCATGAAAAGTGTCAAAGATATATTTTATAAGACAATAAATTTAGCGCATAAAATAAATTTAATTTAACTCATAAAATTAAAAATTCAAGTTTCAGTATAGTCAATATTGTTTGTTAGGAGAAAAATGGTATTAACCTTCAACTCGCAACGTGGCGAACTGTAACAAATTTAATAACGGGATTATTCATTTTCATAGAATTTATAGTTCAATTGTGAAATTCATCATTCAAAAACAAAAATAAATTTCAATTTCTTTCAAATTTCTCCTTATACATGAGTAAATATTAAAATTTTTTGTCTCAAGAATAGATTCGTTTTTGCACCATTTTTGACGACACTGCAGTCAAGTTTATTAATAAAAGATATTAAAAAACTAGTACTCACGTGTGGGGCGTGTAGAAAATGAATTTAAAAATTCGAAAGCACTCAAAATCCGAAAGAGTTCTAGTTCTTTAATAGCTTTTATTCAAAAAACTCAACTATAGTGTCTGTCGTCAAAAAAAGTTCAGAAACTAATAATTAGTAGTTCGTTATTGATAGTGGAATAGATGAGTATCAAGAATAGAATTGAAAAATAATGATCTAGAAAACCATTAAGTTTTAGAAACCATAATTTTCAATGAAGACCATACAACATACTGACATACACAAACTTCAAATGCAATCACTCTGATTCCTGATTTCACAAACAATCATTATTTATAAACCTGAGGTTTCATGTGCCTTAACATAGATTTCCCGAGATGTTACCTACTTGAGATGGAAAATAAGATGATGATTCTGTACGTGAAGATAAGAAAAACTATGATGTAAGGGACCAGCAACACCCCCAACCACTGTTGATATTTGCATTCTCAAGCAGAAATGGTGAGGTGACAGTTGTCTGGCTACTGAACAGTAAATATGTTTAAAAAAGATACAAAAAGCGATAGCACTGCTATCACAAACACATGCTTGAGTAAGTCTTCATTCTATGCAGCAAAAGTCACTTAGCGCACTAGGTACACAAATAACTAGTCTATTTTATGTTCTAGTAGTTCTGTGAACAGTAGATCTCACGCAGTTTTCTCATCTAGTTTAGTTTTAGAATACTTTATTTTCATCCTGTGACCTCCTGTGAAAGGGGTATAAGGATTTGTCAATTTTTCACTGAAATTCAGTTTCCTAATTTAACGAATCAACGAATATAGCTTATAGTGTGGTTCTATGCTGTTCATCTCTGAGATGGTGACGTCTCCGTGTCATAAGAATGTGTCAAAGACCCTCTAATCATATTATTTTCATCCACAAGTATCTGTGGTGTCACCTGTTCACCGGCCCTCTAATCATATTATTTTCATCCACAAGTATCCGTGGTGTCACCTGTTCACCAGCTTCTCCAGACATCTGTGTAATGCATGCAATGAATAATCCACTTGTCAGCTGATTTATTATGAATAATTCTATAGTCTGATTAATCCTATCTTCAGAGTAGATGATTATATATAGTGATATCGGAGTATGGAGGAAATTCCTTTTTCTTTCATATTATCCTTAAAATGCAAAAAAACCTTGTGTATATATCGACGCGCAGTTGAAAATAGTTATTTGTGCAACTAGTGCGCAAAGTGACAAGTTTGCTGCACCGAAAAAAACGTTTACGCACGAGTCGTAGGCGAGTGCGGAATAAAGGTTTCTTGAGTGCAGCAAACGAACTTTGCGCACGTATTTCACATTAAATTTTTCCTACAGTTACCATTGAATATGAAAAGTGATTAATCATGGGTAAAATTCCCTGAAATCCATCAAATGTTTTTCTGTGTAATTTTGTTATTAATAATTTATTTTAGATATAAGACCTTAATTTATTAAAAATAAAATAATAATAATTTAATTATAATGATTAGTAATTCAATTGAAAATTTATTTCAATAAATAATTAAAATAAACCAATTAATTTGCAAATGTAGATAATTTTCAATTTCTAAATAATTTATAAACCAATCAATTTTTAAATAAGAAAATATATAATTTAAAATAATGAATGATAAATAAAATTCAAAATGTATAATTTAATATAGTTCAATATTTTATATTCAGTATTAGTATTCATAATAATATCAATTTATTTATTTATCATTTATTGAATTATCAAATTGGTTTATTAATTATTCTATCATTAATTTTCATTCCAATATTAATATTTTTATAAATTATATTATTTTAAATAATAAGAATATAAGTAAATTTATTTATTATTCATTCATTAATTAATAATTCTGACAATTTTAATTTCTAATTTTAATAATCTATTTTAAATATTTAGTTTGTCAAAATTGCATGAATAATTGTTATTAAAGTTGAAAATTCTCATCAAAAGTTCTCATTTTTATAATTATACAAAAATCAGAAAATAATACAGATAGAACAAATTCGCATTCAAAATACACAGTCAACAATAATGTTGATAGCTGATTGGGATGGCTGCAAAATGGCTGAACCGACAAGCGCTCGACCTAGTGGAAAGAGTTGTACCTAACTTCGTTTCATCCAGCTAAAAACAGGATTCAGATATTTAGACCCATGGTTAACTCAAATTACCGAAAAATACTATAAGTAAACTAAAAAATATTTATAAAATGACATAGACAACAGAAAATATTTTATTGTAGTATATTCTAATGTTATTTTATTAATTTTATTTACATGGATTTTGAACGGTAATTATTTAACCTAAAAATTCGAATTTCATAATGTGTGCTTGCTACATTTCTCATTGCTTGGAGTTGAAATAATTATTACTGTCAATAGAAAAGAAACATTATTTATTATTAAATGATGAGAAGTTATTATTTAATTATGATTTAGATGACCATTATTATTGTTTTGGATTTCTAGATTGGGATTTTATCATAAATATGTAGCCATACAGCCATTGATGATTCTTATCTAACCACATACATTGTTACCAACTTAATTTTGATTTTCCTGCACTGGTGCTCCATATAACCTACTAACTATTTTGCATTGTCATGCTGCAAATCTGGAATACACAAAGTAATACTTTGTGCACTAGAGCGGAAAAGTGATTCTTTGCGGCCTGCAATCAGTGCAGAAATGGTCACTTTTCAAGGTATCTGTAGGAAAAGGAATATTCCTGCCAAATCTCAGAATTCTATCAACGCGTTTGGCCGTAAAAGCGTTACATACATACATACAGACAGACGAAAGAAAATCCGAGTTTAAACATAGACCTCACTGCGTTCGGTCAATTAAAAAAAGTATTTCAAAACATCCGTTTATACTATGCTATTCAATGATGATAATAATAATTTTAATCATGATGATGATACTTACAATGTAATCCATGCAGTGCTTTCTAACGACTGCATGCATCTCCTGGTCTCCATAGACCTGGTCCGCAATGGCACGAAACAGGCATGCTCCGTCCTCATCCATGTGCTTGATCAGCCATCCTTTCTTGCGTATCTTCTTTTCAAAACCACGCTTCTTCTGCAACCAACACAAAAAAATCTGTAACTCAATAATTGAGTTTAAGCTTATTGTAAATATGAGTAATTGAATCAAATTTACAGAACACACGAACGTAATTGTATTCCATGAGTCCACAATATTGAATACTATAAATAGATAGACAGAAGTAAATTTATTTCCAAAAAAATGCCAATCACAAAATAGAAATCTTATGTACTTAAACACAGTTTCAATAAAAACAACAAGAAAAATCCCAATATAATGAATACACTAAGCTGAATAACTTTTACGAAAATGGTTTGCATAGGCAAACCAGTGTTGCATATTCAGATTTTAATATTAGAATGTGGTTTTAATATGATATTTATATGGTGTGAGAATGTGGCTTGTGAGAAATGCGTTGACACTGAATTAATTACTCGAAGAGCGTTTATATTACTTTTTCACCAAAACTCAAGAACTCAACAGGATGATATCAGACTTCAATTGAATGCAATAAGAGTACACAATTTAAGAGTAATCAATTTATAAATTTGTGTATGGCATGAAAGGTAGCAATCGTAATCAACCGGCTTGATCTTGTCCCGTTTTAGAGAGCGTGACTCTCGTCCCAAGGAAGGGTTACAGGCCGCTCACAGGGGATCTCGCGTCCTGATGAGGAGGGCTTAGGAGTTGCTGACAGGAGGTCTCGCATCCCCGATGAAGAGAGCAGGTCGCTGACAGATCTCGCTTTTTTTAATAAATTGATTATCAATGTGATATTCTTACATACTGTTCACTTATTAAGGTGCGTACAGACTTTCGCTCTGCTCCGCAACCGAACGTCACTCGAGCAGAGCGATTGATGATCGACCGGGGAGCAAGAGTGGAATGCGAGAAGAACTAACATCTCCCGTAACGTTCATGATCGAAGCGACTGCGGAGCGATGGCGGAGCGTGCGCGGAGCAGGTTGGAGGCGCGTATATCTGTACGCAGCTTTAGATTACAAACTTTATTTCATTTGTGTAATGTGACTATGTTTATGTGTTATTTTTATTTTATTTTTTATCATTTATTATTTTACAAAGGCGACTTTCTAGAAGTATTTTAAGCCTACGTGATGATAAAAAATGATGAATGATAATATAATGAAGGTAGAGTTATGAATGAATAAAAATTATAGGTTATGCTATCTACTTGAATTCATTTGAGTCCACTTTTCAGGCCAGAAATAAATAAACTAGAATTTTGAATTTGATTTGATTAAAAACCGAATATAATAGAATGATTACATTCAATAAACTCTCAGAACTTGAAAATATTGAGTTATTAAGAAAAATTTTGAACCAGAAATAAAACACAAAGTGATTCACTGAAAGCACATACAAAGATATCCCATGGTATAAGGCGCTTATGTTCCAAATTTCACTGGTAAAATTTTACTACTCAAGCCGATAGTCCGAATTTTTTCATATTTCTAATAGGCCCACCTATAGGTAGTTCTTCTTTGTGAAAGTATGTGAGGTTGGTAGTATATGAGGTCTCACACAGTGCCGTTCTTCCACAGTCACCCGGCCAAAATATTAATAATAATAATAATATGTTTGTTTTATTTGTATGCGACTTGTGTCAATATTGTAAAAATTACTATGCATGACATTAAATTAATAAAACTAATTGAATTGAAAATTTATTTTTTCTGAATCTTTCGTAAATTTCTCTACACAAATCTTAATTAGATAGGTTCTATGACGGGACCCTGTAAATACCTCAAGCCACTCGGTTTCACTGATCTGCATTCTATTGTCGTATTCGTCACCACTGTTGTAGCCAGAGCCACCAGCCGCCTCCAGCTTCATTTCGTCCTCGTACGAAGCTGACGTTCCCGCTTTCGGTGAACTATTTCCGGTGGCGCTGCTTTCCCGCTCTCGTTCACGAAGTTTTGAGCTACGAGTTGTCCTGACACAAAATGAGTGAACGAATTTATTTCCTCTTTGTAAAGCCCTCACATTAAAAAATTGAGAATTTTCTAAAAATATGATCAAAAAGTGTACAAACCACTTTTCCAAATTGTTATCAGTACTTAATGCAGAGAGATAAAACACAAGTTTCGAACAGGTATAATTCAAGTAGATGTTCACTATGTATAGGTGAAGGTGTTGATGTGCATAGCCCTATTAGTAAGGTTAGGAGACGTATTATTGAGGCTATCCCGCATTGAAGTCAGTGACAGTATGAGGTATATGAATATGCATGGATTCATAGGCCAAAGTTAATTTATAATTCTACACTTAATATATTAAATACTAATAGACTGGAATAAGTTCTGGAGCCAATGACAAGCCTCTTCTCCAGCAGCATGAACTTCTGTCAGCCTTCCATGATAAAATGAGTGTTGTGGTCACTCAGATATCAGGTGATTCATTGATTGAATCTGACCACAATGGCACAGAGGGTCAGAGGTGTATGCTGTCGTAAGCTCAGCAGAATGGGGTCAATTAATATGATGTCCTCAATTCTTATTAGTTTTATTTAGTAAATCAAACCTACGGTGAAAATGACTCAACTTCTAGTAGATTTATTCATCAACTGTTATACTTGAATATTTGTTATTACTACATTTTTTCTCTTCTTTCAATTTTATTTTCACAGTAGCCAATGGAAATACTGATAAAGATTATTATTATTATTTCATTTAAAGAGAGAAAGATTATTATTAATTTTGCATAACCAGCTTGGTATATCATTCACATGTTATTTTAACAAATGATTTGTACTTGCAATGACTTCATTTCAGTAATGCTTGGATTGTATTTAGTCCACCTTAACTACTTAACCTGTTTTTCTATGCTCAATTTTATTTCTTCTTATAACTTATTATCATCAAACTGTATTTATTACTTATACTTATTTCTCTCAATTACTTATGCTTTTCTTATACTTATTAATATTCTAAGGTTTTTTGTAAATTGCATGTACTGTACCTCTTACTTTTTCTAGTAGCCTGCTTGATTGTAAATTGTAGTGAAGACTGTTTTGGGCTTAATGCCTGTAGCCTGGTTTTGTAATAAATGAATAAATATATGGTATAAGATGTTGTTAATTTTATATATGGTATAAGATGTTAATTTTTTATGTTTTTTCTTACTCAAATTATTAAGCTTAATACCATGAAATATTGTGGTATTGATTATTGTGTTTGATATCAATAATGTTATTTCATGTTAATATTAATTTTATTAATACAGATAATCAAGTCTAAAATCGAGTACAGTTAATTTTCTCATTTATTAGGATGGCAATGGAATAAATTATTAAATAACATGAAAATAAAGAGCTGGGCCACTGTTCAACAATTTCCAGCACTCACATGGAAAATAAGAATAGTTTGCTGAAGGGTGAGGTCATAAATTGAAAACAATTCAAAATGAAAAAGGAACAAAGAAAGATTGGAGAGAATGCATAACGAGAAGGTTGAAATCGAAGCGTGATAAAAATTCACAAAAAATATTAACTGAAGAGACTCATTACGATATTACTGGAATTCTGATTTTCAAGTTCAAGTATTCTCAACTGAATTAAACATGACAATACTTGAGTTACATTCAAATTTCAAGCTATAATATAATATGTATAATATATATGATTATCAAATAGATTTTAATAAGTTTATACCGAGTAGTATGGCAGCATAATTTCCTTTTTTCACACTTGATAAAAACGCATTGTATTGATTTTATCTCAAGTATATACAAAAAGTTTTATTCTACACAGTTTAGAACATCAAATTATGCTAACATTATGCTGACATCTACCATTCTCCATACATGGAGAATATAGAAAAAAATAAAATATAGAATTGGATATTTCATGCGATATGCTAATTCAAATTTTCTTTAATGGAGTATACAGATTTCTGGCATTTACATGAATCGTCATGACTCTTACTAGCAGAGGTTATGTTGTCAATTTCTTCCTGGATGTTGTTCTTCAAATCTTGTAAGTACTGCAGACGGTTAGCATTAATATAGAATTCAGAAACGTTTTTAGATCATAATTGAAGAAGGAATTGCCAAATTTAGTTTGAGAGGACCATGATTAGAAACACAAAAATGTATTCGAGAATGAGGGACGTTTGTAAATTATCACTTTCAATAAAAACTATGTAAACAACATTTAATTATATAACCACACATGAAAACAAAATAAAACATCCATGATTCACATAATGCATAATCTATTAAATTTTGGAATAAGAAAATCAAGTTCTTATGTTCAAGTTCTTATGTTTCAATATGTGAGACAGTCTACTTATTTGGCATTATTGTAGTCTGTCATACACTATAGATAGTATTATCTTCTATGTAACGACACTAAAAGAGGGAACGTGTTGCTAATGCAAAAAAGGTGATCAGAATTACGAGTCAAAGATCATTTCCAACCACTAGGGACAGTGTGGGAAACCTTAATTTAATCTATTGATTGACCTGACTATATTTGGAATCTAATATGTGTACCATGTGTACCATAATGTAATTGAAGTGATTTGTATGTCAATGAATGCACATGGATCAAGGAAATAAATCCATCCATCAAATTTTGTGAATACTATTATAGCTGACCTATGTGGACTGGACCTGTGTCTCTTGCTGTGGCTTGGTCCGCTGCTCAAATTGTCGTAATCGTCAAAGTTGGTTGATGGTACGTGCTGCTGTCGCTTTTCCTCACGCGGCCAACATTTCGGTGAACTCAAACGTTCCTGGTTCCGATCAGCAAGCTAAAACAGATGAGAATACAATTCAACATGGTGGAAAGAAAAATCAAACGAATAAAAATCAAGAGATGCCGAACTTGTCGACTTGATAAAGCTGAGCTACCTTGACAAATTCAGGACATTACCAGAAAGTGACAAAATCAGACAGATTTCACTGGTAAATACATCATAAATCGCAAATCTAGTTCCAAGGCTCCCATTACACGGTGAAATATTTGGTCGAAGATCAATGGCCTGATCTATATTGGACTAACGTAATAAAAAAAGTAGACCTATAATACCAACAAAGATCTTTAACCTAATATTTCATCGTGTAATGGTGCTCTAAGAATAATAAATAAAATTACGAGAATTTTTTCGTTTTCGTAGTAATCGTGCAACAGATCAACCAGTGAGGAGGACATAAGTTTAAAAAATGTAATTTCTCCTTGAAGAAGAAAGAAGCGAATACCACCAAGTTATCAACAAACTTCCAACAGTTTCCATTCTTATCAAACTAATTTATCTCTCATGAGCTAAATATGTATTTCAATACCGCATTGAAGTATTCTGGTGATTGAATCGAGCCTGAAAATCTCTCTCGACTTTTTGACGGAAGGAGGAAAGCTCAAATGACAAATGCAGGCGAGCGAAGCCAGCCTTCCCATCTTATTTCTGGATGATCAAGCTGGGGGCTCCAGGGCCGCTCCGGATAAGGCGAGCCAATCGAGCCTGCCGGCTAGTCTATAATAATTTTTCAATTTGTTCATTTATTCAATTCAATATAAACACACAATTACAGTCAAAATACAAAAACAATAAATTAAAAATACGAATTTCTAATAAAAATACAAAAAAAATTATATTTTACCTACACCACTTCATGGTGGGGTGTGCTGAATAAAATGAAAGGAGGAAAAATACCTAGCCAACTATGGTTTCCCATGCAATAGAATTGTACAGGGTATAAAAGTAATAAAGGGTGAAGACTGAAAAGGAGTGGAAAATGTAAGAATGAGAGGGGAAGAGAGGAAAAAGAGAGAGTGAAAAAAGACAAGCGAATTTGTAAATGACTCAACATCTAACAAATATAGCTATAGAAATGTCATTGCATTCAAAATTTTGAGTAGAAATGTAGAACCTATACGTCGATATGGCAGAAAAAATTACTGTAGATTCAGTTTTTTATATCTCAGTTGAGCTTTATTTTTCTACTAATCTTAGAAAAAGAATCTTCAATCTTTACTATTGAGTTTGAAGTGAGAGGAAAATGGGATTTATATTTTATCAAGTATTCAATGACGTTCTTCATATATAACTTAATTGGCGTATTGTAATTACCTCAAAGTAACTAAAAACTATTTCGATTGGGTACAATTTAGATTTGTTTTGAATAATATTTTAATCATCAGTTTTTACGAATAATTCATCTATATGACAGTTGAAGCGACTTCCCCACCATAAACAATTATGCAATTATGACATAGGCCGGGTTAAAGAAACGAGACGGTAGAAGTTCTAGTAACCCTTCAGTAGTCGCCTATTGTTATTGTATTTCGACATTTTTGTGGTCTATAGTCAAGGTTTCCACTCCGAAAAAGATATTGGTGGACCAGTCTGGTTACTTTAAGACATCTTCAGCTGTGAAACCAGTGGTAGCATACAGTGATTGGATAAACACACACATTACTATCGATGATAAGAACAAATTTAGTTAAACGTACGTGGTGTGTAAAGCCCACATCGATTTTTGGACGTACATTTGTTTGTCATCCTTATAAATTATACGAGGTTGAATGGAACTTGACAAACACATGATACACATTATGTTAGACAATTTGTGTTCAATTCAATAGAATTTCAAAGGACGCCAAAACATCGTATGTTCAATAAGTATCGAATTGTATGTAACTCAAGTTAGTCTGTATGTACAGCTTGTGAGCAAGTTAAGTTTTATCAAATTAACCATTGGGAATATACAATTACAAGTACTTTTCTGATTTAGATGCAATAATAAATTATTGTAGAATATACAAGTAACAGATGTTAAGTGCAAAGTAATAGATAAGTTGGTACTACCAGCTACCAGCTAGAATTGACTTCAAGAAACCACACGGGCCACTAATGAGGGTTATGAAGTATGCTATCAGAGGACAATAAAGTATGCTATTCGAGAAAACACTGGGAAAACTGACACCTTTCTTGGACATAATTATATGTGGCCGTAGGCTATCTCAAAGCCCCTCTGATACAAAATTTTTCCACCTCAGCTAAACCAGTGTACCAAATTTGAAATATATTTTCCATCAATTATTGAAAATAGTGAGGAAACACAGAAAACGAAATATTGAAGTCCTCTTATCGCAAAATTTCATTTCCAGACCCTAGGTATACCATTGTACCAAATTTGAACGTTTTCTGTCAATCTGATATTGAAAAAGCAAAAAAAAAAAAAAAACACTGATTTTGAGCGTATGTTTTCGCGTTATTTTAAAGCCCTTTCAATATAACATTTGAACACCTCAGATGAACCCGATAACCAAATTTGAATATTTTTTGAATTAGTTTCTGAAAGAGATGAGAAAACGCAGAAAAATACTGGAAAACAGCTAATTTTGGGAGAATCTTCGGTGTAATTAAGAAATTCTCTATGTCTTTACCCTAGCTGAGCTTCAGTACCAAATTTGAACATTTTCTCTAAATTAGTTCTTGAAAAATCTGAGAAAACGCAAAAAAGCTGGGAAACACTGTAAAAGGTCCTATATAGGGCGTATCTTTGGCATAATTTTGTACTCCTCTCAAGACAAAATTTCTAGACCCTAGCTGAACGTCTGTACCAAATCTGAACATTTTCTTTCCATTGGTTCTTGAAAAATGTGATAAAACGCAGGAAAAACGCTCAACACCAAAGATGTTGGGCGGAAAAGAGATTTCTTTGGAAATTTCTTCAAATCCGTTCTCAGTGTGCCTCCAGAAGGCCAACTGAGCATACAACATGCCAAATTTGAACGTATTTGGTCCAGTAGATTTTTAGTTCTGTTGATTATGAATGATTGAGTGAGTGAATGAATCAGTGCCATTTCGCTTTTATATAATATAGATAGATAGGTTCTGTTAATTTGGTAGAATTTGTACATCCCACTTTGGATGATCATTTATTATGATTCCTAAGAATTTGATGTTAGCGACTATTTTATAGTGGGACAATCACAATTGCCTAAGTTTGAATTTCACCTTGTATAGTTTCAAATCTTTATTATCGACAGGCTGCCCTATTTTATTCACTGAGAAGGTTATTGTTTATCTTCTTATTCATAATGTAACCGTTTTTTGTTTACGATTTACAACTAAGCATTCAGTTGATTCTACAGTTCACAATGAACACATTATCTCTTCATTACTAGTAACAAGCAAATAATAGAAACATAATACTCGTAGTTATGTAGTTAGTTTTATCTATATTTTAACATAAAATATTTTTATTTAGTCAATTCTTAATTTAAATATATTTGGTCACCTATGGTGTGATCTTCATTCCAAGATTTACCATAGTAAATAGCTGACATCCGCAAAGGATGTCATAGTTGAATTATTGAGAAGCCTTAAATTTGGAGATGCTGGCATATAGTATAAATAGGATGGGCGATAGCACAGTAGCCACCTTGCGGAAGACTAGACCTACATGCAGTCAATTATGTGATAGGCTACTAGAATGGTAGTGATTCTTGAAGACTGGATTCTATTACTCAGATAGGCTAGCTTTTAAATCCGGAACCATAGGCATAGGAAAGGACTCAATTTTGTGGAAAAAAGTATTATGAGATACTGTAACAAAAGCTTTACATATATCTAGAAATACAGCAATAGTTTTCATATTAGAATTGATTTTATCAGATAGAGGGGTATTGACACAGACAAGAACCTGTGGTATGGTGAAATATCTAGTGGTTAACCTTACCACTTGAGTCAGCTTACAAGAAATCAGAAAGACTTAGCAAAAATAGTAAATCATGAGCAAATATGAGTATTTTCTTTTATTAATATGGATTTTTGTGTTTGTGAGTGAAATATTCACAGACAAAGACCAATAATTATCAGAATCTAACCTAACACAATAACACATCCCGAACACAAATACCCACTTAAATCAAGTGATTTAGCATTATTATCTGACATAACAAGATTTGATCATTTCGTTTTCAACTTTTGCGAGTAAGTAGCAGCTGTAGCTTATAAATTCTTCTTCCAACCAATGCATATCATCACATCGTAATCTGTTAACACTTGAACAATTTCAAACAACCAATCAGAACATATTATTGATGCACTCGAGAATTATAAATAGTTAGACATTTATAAAGAGAACGATTCTAATTCATAAGAAACTCTAGTCCCTTACCTGGTTTGGTAATGAACCCATACCATGAGGGTGAGCACCTCCATGATGAGTTGGAGCATCTGTAGTTTCTTCAGATTTTTCCTGCAACGATTTCTTCCTCGATAAAATTGTCATTATATACAGTTTATTGAAATAATAGCATCGCACTACAAAACACAAGATAATTATAACTCTATTGTTCTATGTGGTAAAATCAAAATTTTTCAATTGAAAAGGATATGTTTACTACTAGTAACTAGTAGACAATACACATCTAATATTCTAAACTGTGAATTTGTGAATGCTGAAGACAGTGAATGTTATCGACTGATTTCAGTCGCAAACAGCTGTTGTAGGTTCTGAGAACGGAAAATCAAAATTTCCTATCCCCGAAAATCATAGAATAACGTAGAGCCAGACTGTGTGAATATAAACATAACCTTAAAGGTAATGAAACCTGGAAGGTGCTAAGATAATGTGAGGAGATTGAGTTTTTGCTCTAAAATTAAAATATTCTGGCATTATTCAATATGCTTCAAAAATTATTGGAGAGCGGAAAGCTTGCATGTCGGAATATGTTTGTGTTTTATAGTTTGTCTAATTGTCTCCATATGATTTTTGGGGATGCGATATTTTTCTCAACCTGAAGATGCAGAGAGCCCCTGCACAGGAATAATATTGTAATAAATTATTAATGGACATGGAAAATTGAAAAAAGATTCTCAATGAATACATTTTCTTATTCTCATGATATCTGACATATTAGTATATATTTATATCTAAGAATGATCTCAAAAGTTGATTATTGAATTCTTGAAATTCGTACCTCACGTGCCATATTTATGCTGTTGATAAGAATAAAAAATTCAACGTTTCAAATTTTTCAACTTGAATTCCAACTTTATTAACATATATTAATAACTTAGCCTATCTTTGTAATTTCTATCAAAGAATGTGAGGGAAGTTTTAAATTCCCAACTCACAAGGACGGCTTTCTCACTGGCATGTTCAATGTGGAACTGCTCCATCTACTGAGCATAGGAAGTATCTGATTGAGTTGGAGCAGTTCGTTACCTGCTACTCGGAAAAATAGCTGTTAATTATTTCATTTAATTTTAAACTAATTTTCAATTTTCATTTTTTTATTTTCAATTCTTAATTTTTAATTTTTGATTTTTAATTTTAAATGTTCAATTTTCAATTTTTAATTTTTAATTTTTATTTTTAATTTTTAATTTTTAATTTTTAATTTTTAATTTTTAATTTTTAATTTTTATTTTTAATTTTTAATTTTTAATTTTTAATTTTTAATTTTTAATTTTTAATTTTCAATTTTCAATTACCAGTTCTATAACTGGTCTAAGCTCACAACTGGTATGGAGTGGTTTTGATTCAAGATTCAAGATTTCTTTATTGCAGAAAACATTTATACAAATGCATAGCATCGTCATAGATTAAACATGGTAAATAAAAGTATTTAGGCTACATTCAAAGAAATAAAAATACAAACACAAGCATACAAACATCAAACAAAATACCCTCAAATTAGAAACTTCTCTTTTCTATATGGACATATTTCTATTAACATCTTTTTCATGGCTCTTTTAAAATTACCAACTTCTAGCTCTTTTAAATGTGCAGGAAGCTTATTATAAGCTCTTATACCGAACTCCTTAAAACAGTTCAATGTATTTGCATAATTGCACTGGTTCACTCTAAGCGATTCAGAATTTCTAGTGTAATGGTTGTGAACGTTGCTATTTACAGAGATACTTGCTAAATTAATTTTTACATACATAAGACATTCAAGAATGTAAATAGCTGGTACTGTCAAAATCTTGAATTTTTTAAATAAATCTACACAGTGAAAACGGCTATTCACATTAGCAATGACCCTTACTGCTCGTTTCTGTAACACAAATAGTTTATTTACATTCGTATCATTACCCCAGGCAACAACACCATAATACAAATGGGAATGAAGATAAGCAAAATACACTGAAATTAAAACACTCTTATCAACAATGAACTTTAATCTATTTAACATAAAAATTCCCTTCGACAGTTTGCCACATAATATTTTGATGTGTAAGCCCCATTTTAAATTGCTTTGAACTGTAATACCGAGAAACTTTGCATTGTCAGGTTGCAATCTAAATCCAAATTCCAAAAGTTGAGTTTTGTCCTTATTAAGACACAATGAATTAGAAGCTGTCCAATCTTCAATTATTTCATTAACCGTATGTAAGCTACCAGAAAGACCATTATTTTTTATTTGAACAGCTAAATCATCAGCAAACATAAATGGTTTTACATGCTTTTATGAGTGGCAGAACCGGACATCTTATAGAGGTCGTACATAAGTAAACATTGCTCCTTAATATTTTTAATCTCCTCAGTGTACCAAAATAATTTTACTGGAGGACATCTGCCACTTTCAACACATCTGATGGGAAGAGCTGCATCAGCAATACAAAGAAATTTATTGAGAAAGTGGGAAAATTTATCCTCAAAACTATTGATTGCATAAATATCTAACCAATTAGTTCTTGCAATTATTGATTGAAATTTAACAATATTAGTGTAATTAAGTGGTCTGATAATTCTTCTAGACTTATTATTACCTATTAAATATTTTGAAGCTGTAGGATCAGTCACATCAAGTTGGCAGCTAAGCACTAGAGCAAAATGATCCGAGACAATCATCGGCTCAACCTCTGCTGAGATAATTCTTTCAAAATGAATTGATGTAGCAATATTGTCAATACACGTCCCCTCACAATGAGTAGATTCACCTGGTCTAGTAACTTCATTGATTGTTAAATTGAGATTGAAACTTGACAGCAAATTTTTTAAGACCATACTGTAGTTAGAATCTATCATCAAATTTACATTGAAATCCCCACAGAGGATAATGCTAGCATTAGTACTATTATTGCTATTTAAAACATCAAGCATGCCAAGAAGCGTTTCTATGAAAGCCTCAAAATTACTCGCTAAAGGAACACGGTAAATTTCAATGCAAATAACATTATATTGCTCAATCAACACAGCTGAAATCTCACAAACCCTTTCAACGGATAATTCAACCAAATATGGAATTTCAACTGCAATTAAGGATGACTTAACACAGATCAAAGATCCACCTCTTTGCCCTGTAGGCCTGCAATATGCGCTGATGCATGTATAGCCACTAATTTCAATCTCAGTCAGATCATTTGAATCCAACCAATGTTCAGAAACACATAATATGTCTTCATCAAATTTGCAGTTGAAACTTGTGAGTTCATCCAATTTATTTATCAAACCTTGAACATTCCAATGAGCAACAACTAAATTAGATGATTGATCGTTACTAAGTAGACTATTACAATTATCGAAAGAATCACAAATTCGCTTTACACCAATAAGATTATTAATATTATATCGATTTTCAATAGGAACAACATTATCAATTACCAAATTTGAGCTAGAAGTTATGTGGTCTAAACTAAAAAAGAACTATAAAGTGGAATAGCAGGAGTAGATTCTGTAATCATGAAATTACTTTGTACGCACTTTACAATACAATCGCTGATAATCTTTTTGCCAAACTTATTAAGATGAAGTCCATGCGTTGTATGGAATCTCCTTCCCAAATGACTTATATCCACAAACTTACAATTAGGAAACAAATCGCATATTTTTTTCATAGATATATTAGTGTCTTTGATGAGTTTGTTCACACACGACCAGTCCGCCAAATCAAAGCGATGTGGAATCGAGAAAATGATGACATTGGTTCCATAGAGGGCTGGCAGACACTGTCGTAAAGCTGTCAGGACTTCATTTGCCTCATTTCTGCTGATGTCATTAGAACCACCCTGAATCACCAGAACATCCTTCCTGCCGAAATCCGCCAATCTATCCGGCACAACATTACGAAACCTGGCTCCTGGCTTCACAAACGAGTTGAAATTGATGTTGCTCTTCCTCCTGAACTGACTTCCGACATCTCTACCCTGGCTGTCGGCGTAGTGGTGCACTGTGAGATTAGGAGATGCTGGGACGGACACGGATTCACAATCGTCTGCAACCGCAGCATCACTATCAAAATTTGAATTTGAACATCTTGATCGACTTGGTTCAAATCCTGATTGCTTGAAAACATTATTCTTAGATTTGGAACTCAAGAAGCTCTTATTTTTATTACTCAATTTAACAGCGCTACTTCTTAAAAAACTGTTCTCATTCCTTAAAGTGTTGTTGTCCGCTTCCAAGGTTTCAATAGTCACAGACATCGCTCTCATCTGATCTCCAACTTCTTTATTCTCAGTCAAATGATTTGTGACAGAAAGTCTCTCACAGTCAATTTTTAGTAGATCAATGATTGCATCCTTGTCATGAACTTCTTTATTTAATAAAAGCAGATTCATTTTCAACTCTTCATTTTCCACTCTCAGAGATTTGATTTCGCCCTCCGCTACCTCTTCACAATGCAAAGAATCCTCAAAATCAATTCGTCTCTTATTTTTCTCTGACTCCAAAGAACTCACTAAAAATGTATTCTCTTCAGCCAAATTACTTATATAATTTTGTAAATCATTATTAACCTTGATAGAAGCATCATATCTGTTCAGTAATGATGTGATTTCTGGAACTAAGTCAATGATCGCATCACTAGAGTACTTGCTACAGATCACAGAAAGTATTCCGTGAATAGTCACAGCAACGTCAGCAACTTCCTTGTGAATTGATCATTTTTTATATTATTGAGGTTCTGTTGTGCTGAAGAATTAGCTCTATCAATCTCACCTCGGGTTCTAGTCATTTTTGATCTCTTCGACTGAGTGAAAATTATGTACAGGAAAGAAATAGAGAGATATTAGAAGTGCCAAGAGAGCTGTCAAGGCAGGAATAAGAATAGGGTAGGTAGCTCATGGAAAAAAGAAATAGATTGAGAAATGGGATATCAGTAGTGTTAGAATGATTAAAACTCAATTAAGAATGCATAATACAGAACATCAGTCACCGCAAATTTGAATCAACCGCCAAGTAAATAAGAGTCAAAACAAGAGAGAAAAGATAAAACAGAAAATCAACACTGCCTATGTTATCTCTATAGATAAGCGCTGAGTGATCAGGGTCATTCGATCAAACCGTTCAGTAGTTGTACCGTTGCCGTGACAACAGTGTCAGTGTACGCACAGCTGATTTAGATTCCCGCTCAAAAACAAATGAATTGAAACGTGCACAGTACGTAGGCAGCAGTTGACAAATTCATAGACAACACTCAACAGACGTGTCTTGAGTTGATGAGTAGATAATAAAAATGCAGCTATTCTCACCGTGCAGAAACGGTAAACAGTTTTAGGTTACAAACACAAATTAGAACTTCCAAGTCACAAAACAGGTAATTTTCACCAATATATTAATTTCAAAAATTCACCAACTCACAAACTACCTCATACGATTAACGAATGCTGGAAATTCAATTTAAAAATACTGATAAAAGCAAATTAATTACGGAACAAACTCAGACAGTTTTTACTAGGCAGAACAGTACTGCCAACCCTCCAGGTGCTCCAGGTCTTCAAGGACACATGCCATATAAGCAGGCCGCCATAGGCCAAATACGTAAATGTGTAGGACCCTTAAGGTCCTTTCTTCAAGATATTCTCAAAGACTATAATAGGGACTCTTAGTAAGGAAGCTTTTAAGTTCACTTTTAAACTGAGGAGCATTGTCCAATGTTTCTCATTCATTTGGTGTATTTAGACCTTAGAACAGAGATATTTAGGTCCATATTGAGCCAGTCTAGATTGGACTGCCAACACATGAGTATCGTCCCTCTGTTAGTGTTGTAGTGGTGATGATGCTGGCTTCTTAGAAAAATGTTTGGTTTTCTTCTCACCATGCCTCCAAGATGAAAAGTGCAGGCAGTGTAAGGATACCCGACTCCACAAACAAGGGTCTACAGTGCTCCAGGTAGGGTTTCTTGAAGATAGTTCTTATAATTCTCTTTTGAAGTAGTAGTAGTAGTCCTCATATGTGGACTGTTACCTCAGAAAACAATACCATAGTTTATAATACTATGAAAGCAGCCATAGTAAAATTTTATGAGAACTTATTTTTTCTGAGTAGTGGTTGGAGTCGACGCATCATGTAGCAAATGGCTGTTAATCTTGTTGATAAATATTCAATGTGTTGATGCCAGTCTAGGTTATCTAGCAGGATTGCTCCTGTTTGCTCTTGTTCAAGGTCCATAAATTATACCTGTTCGAGGTTTTTTGTAGACCTTGCTCCTGTCCCCCTCTAGAACAAAATAATTGACCGATCGAAGCTGAGGTCTTAGTTTCGGCTTTTGTCTGTTTGTTTGTACTGCAGTTACAGTCGCAGTTATTGTCCGATTTGGATGAAATTTGGTATGCAAGTTCTTTTAAACAAGGCGCAGAAACGTATGTGTAAAGATTTTGGGTAAGACCTCTGGTTTTTTTGTAATATTTAAAAAACTGTAAAATAACTTCAAAAGTTACTCTTTCATATCTTTGAAGATACAGCAATTCATCTTCCTACTTTTTCGCAAACGTTATAAGGGAATGGTGACCAAGACGGTTAGAGCGTAGTTTGATACACTGTGGGACCCATGTTCAAATCTCGTTCCGACCAGATTTTTTTGCAGACGATACTAATATTGTTTTATCTTATTCTAATGATATATCATTATAAAATTATTATTAATGCTATATAGAATAATAATATTGAATTATCTTATCATTCTTGAATTGATTAATCAAATTAATTGGATAAATTATTTTAAAAAAATCTTTAATATCAATACATAAATAATTATTATTATCTATGTTACAGATAACTCAACTATTTTAGTTGTGGACAATTTTTATAATCATGAAAATGAATCAACTAATAAATCAACAACTATTTTAGTTGTAGACAATATTTAACATCATAAACATTTCTTTAATCACCAACTTCTTTTATTCATAACTATCAAATATTATTTAAGTTATTTTTTAACTGAATTTTCAGTTTATCAGGTACAATAATCATTGTATTGTATGCATTTTTTGTGCATTTTTGTGTCGCTCTACCGTGTCAAGTCTTTGTTTTCCTTTTGGTATGAGATCAGAAACCGATTTGTGAGCATTAACATTCTGCATAGGCATAACAAGCCATAACATTGAATCCACTTCTCATAAAAAACATTAGCAACCTAATGTCATTGTCACCAACAAACCCATCTTATTTAGAATCATTTTCCATCTCAATCGTCTGTGAGACGATTCATCATCTAAATTGCCTACTGCATATTCCATTTTCCGTCAGTTGACCGATTTCTTATAATTAATTATTAGAAAAGTTGTAATTTATGTTAATATTGTAAATATGGAGACGATATAGAGGATGAGTCCTTGATAAGCCCCATGTCCCTGGAAACAGTGTCTCTATAGTGAGGTCCACGTTATAATGGAAGTGTATAAAGATAGAAAAATAGCAATGTCGATTCTCTGAATTAATTAATTATATTTCTACACTGTCGAAAACATAATTGGCATCGTTTTGGACCTAGAAATGGATAGTACCACCAGCTTTGTCGAATGATAGACAAGGATGGCAAAATCAAAGTTGATCAAATACTGTCATTATAACGTGGACCTCACTATAGCACTTTCAATGGAGAAAATAATAGATGACATGGCTAAATCTTCACAATAATATATTGTACTTACTGGCCGCTCTCATTAGATTGAGAGTTATATTCATTAGCGAGGTATACTGTTCGCAGAACTACTAGTAATAATATTATATACAACCATTTTACGATGAAAGTTGAATCTTGCCGGCACGCAATCAGCTGATCGATACTCAGTCAGTGTTGTCGGGAACACAGAACACTTTCGAATAACTGTGACCGTTGCCAGTCGGTACTCTGTATGTTAGACAATGATGATGAATTACTGATATGGGATGTGGGTGATAAGAACCAAGGTTATGTTCTTGTCGTTGATAAACATGTTACATAAAACATAAGTGTGTTATCTTAATTCTTATGTACGTGCCCCTATACTGTGCATCATGTCTTTTTTATTGAAATTTAACAAATTTGTTAGTATTCGTTGCTACTCATCAGCGGCTCTAGCAAGTAAGTAATTTTATAGGTAACTTTGATAATACTTTCTTGTTACCGACGAGTCGCTTACGCCCCTCTCGGGAGCATCCCAGAACCCGGAATTGAAGTGACCTAAAACACTTGGGGGATGATGACATGACCAAACACCTAAAACCCCCCCACCCCCACAAACCACTCACTAACTACACTTTAAAATGTAATTTTCAAGTTAAAATGACCAATGGTCGAAACAAGTCGTTAAAATATTTTTAAGTTTTTAATAAAAGGGTACTAAAAGTTTTTATATTGCTTTTTTGGAACTATTGCTTAAATTATTCATCTATTTTATTTGTATTTATTTATTTATTGATTCTTGATATGAATCTGATTAATTACTGTTGAATTCATAATTCAAAAAGGGTTGAAGATGGATGAGATACAACAACCAAGCTTCTGTAAGAATAAATTCTCCAAAATTTGAACTCAAATCAAATCAAAGTTTATTCATCAAAAACAATGACATTACAAATTAGAATATTATAACATTTAATACAATTAAAACAATGAAGTTTTATGCATTGAATAATTTATTAATAGGCATAGATAATTCAATGAATAAATATAAACCCCACTATAAATTACATGTGCTGGGGTATAAGTTATTAGTTGCTTGTTGCGTGTTAATTACTATTTACAAAATTCATTCAGTGATATAGGATTAAAGTTTTTTTATATTGAAATTAGTAAAAATTTTTAATACATACAAAAATGAAATTAGTAGATAAATATTAATGTTCTATTAAGGATAATAATATTAGAAAGTTAATTAAAAAAATGGAAAACTAGTAAAGGAAAAGAATGAAGAATAAATAGTTTCAATATTTACAGTCCAACTAAATTTTCTACTCCAATATCAACTAACCAGGAAAATAAACTTTTCTTGAACTTGTTTATTGAATTCTTCCCTAATGTTACTTGGTATTGAATTGTAAATGAATGCTTTAATTGGGTTAACCTTTTAAATGCAGATTTTATCCAAGTTGAAGGCTAATTTACAGGAAATCCGAGAGGAGACATTTTTCCACAACCTCTCTTCATTTTGACTTTTACAACAATATTATTTAGCCAAAAAATGTTAATGATTTGAATTTTTCGAGCATAATCATAAGTTTTCCAATGCATGTGTAAATTTGATGAAGTTTCAGAAAACGAAATTTGAAATTTTTGGGTAGAATTTTCTCCTCTTTTCAATGACTCACAGACAGTTCCGATGAACGACTCCATGTCATGACCTCGTCATTCAGTCACATCCAATTAGAAGAGAATTGAAATGATTCTTTTTTATAGTTTTACTGTTAATAATTAACACCCTCTAGGCCTATATAGTGACTGAAACAAGAATAAAATTGTTGAATCATAAAATACAAATCAATCTTCTACAAGCTTAGTTGTCTCAAGTTCTTCTTCAACTTTTTTGTTGAATTCATAGCTTTAATGGTGAGAATATGGAGAGAATTTACGTCTATTTTGTGGTTAAGTAGGAGAGTTGACATTATACTATACTGTTCAATTCTTGTCCAAGTCATTTTATTCTAGGAGACGAACTGGAAGACCAAGTTGCATGACATGTCTATAGACTATCTCTAAATGGTCCATAGTATAAAGACATAGTAGTCTATAAGTCGTATATTAGACAGGTATGGGTGTCTCACTTCAGTACTGATTTGGGGGGGGGACAAATAATTTTCCATAAGAATTTCGGACGTTTAATGAAGTCTCCCATTTCTACTGGGAGTCCATTACCATTGAATAAAGATACTGCTTGAGATAATATTAAATTTTATTTGTCTCCGCCATTATCCTATATAGATACCCATCTAGATATAATACCCTAATAGATACCATGATTAAATTTTGCTCACACCGCATGGAACTTGGAAAAAAAATATCATGAATTATCTGAATACCAAGGATAAGCTCCCCTCAACAGTTCTGCTTGAGACAGCATCAATAAAGGAGTTGAATACGACTTCAAAAACAATCTACAGTAGTAAAATCAAAAACTAGTGAGTAAATTTCACTCACGGTTACCCTTACCCGTACATTTATCTAGTAATATTTACTCATTGGTAACCATTAATCGCTTTTTCATTAACTAATCCTACTATTACCAAACTGTTAAGAGTTGTTTTTAAGTATAATTATCAGTTTTTCCATCTAGTTTCCATCACCGTTGACAAAAGTCATCACAAAAATGGTTTTTGGAATATCCTTACATTGAATTTGATTTTTTATACTTAAGTGCAAATTTCATAGCATTGGTATAGAATTTATATTCAATAAATGATAGATTCAGAATCTTAAATCAGCAATACCTTTGAGATATATGGAAGGAGTTTTTAAAAAGGAGATTGTAAATGCTCAAACTGAAGACTTAGCTCCAATTTGTGGTTCCATAAATTTATCCTGTAGTGTAAGTAAGTGTTTTTTTGTTGATTTAGTTTTTCAATTTTCATTTTTATATTATACAATGAAATGAAACCGTCTTTTCACTCTGTGGTTGACGTTATTTCTCTTTTCATTGTTACAGAGACATGAAAATGATCATTTTACCGCTAAATGTCAAAATTTCATATTTGAATCATTCTATTTCTCTTTACTAGTTTATCATAGGTATGTTTGTTTTTCTTATTCTCAAA
Organism: Nilaparvata lugens; assembly: GCF_014356525.2. Lineage (NCBI taxonomy): Eukaryota > Metazoa > Arthropoda > Insecta > Hemiptera > Delphacidae > Nilaparvata > Nilaparvata lugens. Next base: position 64,395,725 of record NC_052518.1, on the reverse strand, counting down.
TGGAAGAATTTCATTTGTGACAATTCATTTAATTTTAGGAGAAAACTAATCAGGTGAGTAAAATTTAATAATGGTTACCATTCTACAGGGTGTTTCAGAAGTAGTGTCGAGAATTTTAGGGTATTGTACCTGGATGCTAGGAGACTACAAATGTCATATTTGAAGTGCCCAAAACTCAGCGGTTATCCTTATAGCTGCCATTTTGTTTTTTTCACTTAAAAATTTTTATCTCAAGAACGAAATGTTGTATTGATCTGAAATTTGGCATGAATATTTATGCTATAAAGACTCAACTATAAAAAATAAAAAAAAAATTTCGTTGAAATTTTTCGAAATGGCGGCCATTTTAAATTTTTGATGGCGAATATCTCGAAAACCGTCCATTTTACAGAAAATTTACAAGAGACAAAAAAGTTAGCAAATTTTTTCACAATTCCAATGATACCTAATTTATTAAGATTGGTCGAAGAATAACAGAGAAATTAATTTTTTTCGTACTGCATGCATGACCACTTTTCACCATTTAAAGATCAATATTAATTTTTTAATTCCAGATGTATTTAAGATGAAGCTTTGAAACTCGGTATGGCTCCATATGGGCAAACAGATGATTTTACAATGGTTTTCAGATGATAATGTTTGTCTTGTAAAAGTATTGTTGTTTCATTAAAAGTAAAGAACCAGATGTAGTGCTTCCTATTTCTTAGTCTCACGTTTCCTAGGTCTTATTTCTATCTTAAATTTCCAGTTTCAATATTTTCTTACGTTGCTTCTACACAAATATTTAATTATTGTAATGGAATTTAGTTTGCTGGAGTACACCGATATTCACTTCATGTATGGAGCAGCTCTTGGCAATGCGACCGAAGCAAGAAGAATGTATGCAGCTGCATTTCCAAACCGCCGTCTCCCTTCCGACAAGGTGTTCACAAGAACTCACAATCGGCTGAGAGAAGTTGGTTCATTTGAACGGAACAGGGTAATTGCTGGTAGGCCTCGAGCAGTTCGAAATGTTGCTTTTGAAGAGGAAGTATTGCAGAAATTCGATTTCAATCCTAGAACGAGTACGAGAGCAGTTGCAAAGCAAATCAATTCAAGTGCTTCTTCTGTGTGGCGTGTACTAAACAAGGAAAGACTTCACCCCTTCCGCTTTCAAAAAGTTCACTCATTGGTTGAACGCGACTATGAGCCAAGAGTAAACTGTGCCCGTTGGTTTCTTCAGCAAGACATTATCCAACCAAATTTTCTAGAAAATGTGTTATTTACCGATGAGTCCAGCTTTACAAGAGAAGGAATCTTCAACTCTCGCAACAGTCATGTCTGGGCCTTAGACAATCCTCATGAGGTCAAAGTGCGTGGTTATCAGCATAGATTTTCGCTGAATGTTTGGACGGGTATCTTAGGTAATCGCGTGATTGGACCATACATTCTTCCTAATCGTCTGAATTCTCCCACGTACATTACTTTTTTAAGAGACATACTACCAGAACTTTTGGAAGATGTGCCTCTTGCAAACAGATATAATATTTGGTTTCAACATGATGGTGCCCCTGCTCATTTCGGAAATGTTGTTACGGACTTTCTGAACATGACCTATCGTCAGCGGTGGATTGGGCGGGGTGGACCAGTACCGTGGCCCGCACGTTCACCTGACCTCAACCCTTTAGATTTTTTTTTCTGGGGCCATATTAAAGACCTTGTTTACAGCACGCCAGTAGAAAACGAAGAAGACCTTGTGGCAAGAGTGGTTGCTGCAGCAGGTGCCATTCAAGATGATGAAAATGCTTTTATAGCAGTTCGACGGTCCATGATTGAAAGGTGCAGACTGTGTAATCAAGTTGAAGGACGGCATTTTGAGCAATTGCTGCATTAGTATCAGTGAACCGATTTGAGTGAAATTAATATTTTTCAATGTAAAATAAAATTTGGAGGAAAGTTATTCTTGTATATTTCTGTAATAAGAACGGTTTTCATGAAATTATAAAAAAAATTAATATTTTTCTTTTGTCTACTAACTTTTATGTCTCTTGTAAATTTTCTGTAAAATGGACGGTTTTCGAGATATTCGCCATCAAAAATTTAAAATGGCCACCATTTTGAAAAATTTCAACGAAAAATTTTTTTTTATTTTTTATAGTTGAGTCTTTATAGCATAAATATTCATGCCAAATTTCAGATCAATACAACATTTCGTTCTTGAGATAAAAATTTTTAAGTGAAAAAAACAAAATGGCAGCTATAAGGATAACCGCTGAGTTTTGGACACTTCAAATATGACATTTGTAGTCTCCTAGCATCCAGGTACAATACCCTAAAATTCTCGACACTACTTCTGAAACACCCTGTATAAGCGCCTAATTTGGAAGGTTACTTTTCTTGGGTTATAGACCTGCAATAATTGGTCTTGCAACCGTCCCGTAGACAAGGATTGGTCTATAGACATGTCTCATAGACAACCTGAGACAATACTGGAACTAAGATCGTGCAAAAAAGCTCCTAGTGTGTACTTGTCTCCAGGAAAGTTTTTTCAAGAATAGCTAAAACGTTTTCAATGGCTACCAACTGTTTTCCTAGTGTAATACGAAACTTATTTCTAATAATGGGTACCAACTGGGTTCCTAGTGAAATACAGAACTTTACCCTGATTATGGGTACCAACTGGTAGGAAACCAGTTGTTACCCATTATTAGGGATAAGTTTCGTATTACACTAGGAAATCAGTTGCTACCCATTATTAGAGATAAGTTTTATATTACACTAGGAAACCAGTTGGTACCCATTATTAGGGGTAAGTTTCGTATTACACTAGGAAAACAGTTGGGACCCATTATCAGGGATAAGTTCTGTATTACACTACGAAACCAATTGGTACTTATTATTAGAAATAAGTTTCGTATTACACTAGGAAAACAGTTGGTACCCATTATTAGGGATAAGTTTCATATTACACTAGGAAGCCAGTTGGTACCCATTATTAGGGGTAAGTTTTGTATTACACTAGGAAACCAGTTGGTACCCATAATCAGGGAAAAGTTCCATATTTCACTAGGAACCCAGTTGGTACCCATTATTAGAAATAAGTTTCGTATTACACTAGGAAAACAGTTGGTACCTATTATTAGGGATAAGTTTTGTATTACACTAGGAAACCAGTTGGTACCCATTATTAGGGATAAGTTTTGTATAACACTAGAAAACCAGTTGGTACTGTAATATTACATTTTTTCTCGATTGGAATCGAATCTTCAATTCGAGATCTATAAAACTTTATAGTAAATATCAGAGTCATCAATATACGGACAACTTTTTGACTGAGAATTTATCGTAAATGATTGTGTTGCATGTTCAATGGTATCACTGAAAAAACAAACTCTGTAAACAGAGTTAACAAAATTAACAGATAATATAGAGATGATATATAAAATTTAAAATAACAGTTTCAAAATAAAGTTTTATTGAGAACAAATATAAAATGTGAATTCTAAACTTGTAATTTATAATTTTTTTTGGTGACGTGTCCGTAACGTCGACACTGGTTTGAGGTGTCTACAAAGCTTTGCTCTGTTCCTTGTAGCTAGGCTTCCTTTTTCTCTCTGAAAAATATGGCTGGCTATGTGTGTTGTAATTTGGTGCTCTTTGAATATTTTTCTGTTTAAGTGAATTATTAATGTTTTAAATTGAGTTTTGAACAGTTTATAGTGTTCTATTTTGTCTATAATTTGTTTCTTGTGTATACAAGCCTATAGCCATTGTTTTTCAACTATATAAACTGGATAAGTATTTAGCTTGTAGTGACTTTAGATGCTTAAACGTGTAAGATATTGTTCTTTGTGTATTTGTGTAGTATATTGCCAAAATTCTTCTGAAGATTATAAGTTCATTTGCTCTGAAAACTGGATTTCTCATTCATAGGCGATAGATCCATTCATAGTTTACCAAGAATCTATTACGTTGGAGCCGATAACCTTCCTTAGGTTAATAGGTGTGAAATGCTATCCAACCGATTTAGGAGAAATTGGTAGCACGGCAAATGGTACGCCCTGGTGTGGGACTCAAACTACAAAATATATCCCTGGTTGTAAAAAATTATTGGTAGGATAGATATCTTGATGAATTATGAATGGGAGATGCTGCTGAGTGGGAAATCGGTTCGAGAAAGTTCAGGTTCTAATGAGTAAATATTTTTTACGCAGTAGCAAGATGGAGAACAATAAAAATAATGAAGTTTTATCCAGTGAAAACATTCAAAACTTAGATGAAGAATCACAAGATTTAGACCTAACCTTAAACAATGACTCAGACGATAGTGTAGCTGTAAGTGAAAACGTTTCAAATGTAACAAGTCATGAGAAAGTAGTAGAAATATCAAATGAAACAAGTATGGTAGGAGCTAAAAATGATATAAATCTTATAGCATTCCTAACACAAAGATTTGATAATTTTAAACAAGAGCAAAATGCTAGGTTTGATGAGCAAAATGCTAGGTTTGATGATATGAAGCAAGAATTTGCTAGCATTAGACTAGAGCAGGTTAGTATAAACCTTCTATTGAAAGATGCACATGAAACATTGAGTGATAATCATGAAGATGAAAACAAATTGAAGCATGATAATAGTAGTGTTAAGATACAAGATCAACTCATTCAAGTTTCTGACAATGTAGGCCTAGTTACTGTTGTTGAAAAAGTCAACCCTAATGAGATAGTAGAATTGAGTAAAGAAGTAGGTAGGGAGTTGTCTTCACTGAAAGTCAACTATCATGAAAGTAATATTGCTACATTGAAGGTTAGGAAAACTATAAACAAAGTGAATGTTTACATGAGACAGGTTTCTGTAGAGGTTAGGAACAATGTAAACAAAATGAATCTTGCTTTGAATCAAGTTGATGAATTCAACTTTCAACTGAAAATTGAAAAGGTGTATGCAAAGCATTATTTAGTGAACATGACTGGTTTTTGTAAGCAAAATGGCTTTGTTAAAACAAATGAACCCATGAATAAAATCATGTTCTTGAAGAAAACAAAGCACAAAGTTTCCATTGATGTGTTAGTATTCAAAGGTTGTTTCAAGTTGCTTATTTACAAGATGATGACAGTGAATCACATGATGAAAGGGTATTCCCCAGCACACAATGATTAGGAATCCTGTGTTATGCCGGGATTCAGAATAGCATAATCGCTACGCAGTGTATGGTAAGAGTCCATAATTGTGTCTTTTTTCTTTCCTGTAGCCTATTTTTCTTGGCCCTTAATCTTTTCAAATTTCGATTCTTTCCTGTCTTTGTGTAATGTTCAGTAAAATTCTTCTATGATGCATATCTTAACCAATCTTGTCCATAGTCATTTAAATTTGTATTCTTCTGAAATAATTTTGGAAGTTAAAATAGTAGCTTATTTTCCTAATCTTTAAATTGTTGATAAACTTAACTTTTCTAAAATCTATCCATTGTAGTGTAAATAATTGTTTGCTTGCGGTATATTTTTTCATCATGTATTACATATTTTAATCATGTCTTTTTTTCTTTGTCAGGTATCATATTAGGTAATTAGGTTTTTCAGAGCAAATTATGTCCCATTTCCTCATTTTCAGTATATTTTATTAAATATACTTCCTTATGAAAGTTCAGTACTGACATGTAGGATAGGCTCTAATTAATCTTTCTCTTCTTTGTATTATTTAGGAAATTTATTTACCCAGTTTTCTTTTTCTCTTGTTTGTATTTTTTAGGGAACTTATTTACCCATTATCCATCTTGATCATCTTTGTATTGTAATATTGAAATGTTTGTATTTATTATACAGTCTTCAAATTATGAAATTATTTAAAAAATAAATGGTTCAAATTAGAACATGCTGAAATCTATTCTTATGTATAAATTCTTTTGTTATAATAAATAAACTTTAAAATTTGAAAGTATTAATGAATTGTGTAGCCATATATATGAGATGTATTAATGAAAGTTAACTTGAATAATGTTTTCATTGAATAAAAACATTAATTGAAATGAGTTAAAGGTAAAATTTCTCTAAAGTTTTTGTAATTGATGTCTTTTTCTAAATTTTAAAACTGTCTGTTATATAAATTTTGATATGATTGATTATCGTTTGAAATGGATGCTGGAGTGTATGTAGAATTTTAATGGGGTTTGCTGATTAGAATTTTGCTGGTATGTGATTGTTTTTTGAGATGGAAACCCATTATTGCCTAAAGAAGGAATAACAGAGGTTATGACTTAGAGAGGCAGTAATGAGATAATATTTTTTGTGTTGATTAATAATGTTGATTGCCATAGATGCAAAATAATGATTAATAATGTTGATTGCCATAGATGCTGTTTACTTATGAATATTGATTGCCTTTGAAGCAAAATATTATTGATGTTTTGAATGATTTCTTGTTTAATGATTGATAGTAAAGTTTTGTCATGAAATGTAGTTTGTGTTTAGAACATTGAAAAGTCGAAATAAACTATAGTATCCAACAAACGATGATTAATAATATTGAATAATTTGCTTTTCATAAAATATTTGAACAATGAATAAATGGAAATGAAATTATTTTTTTCTAGTGAAATTTTGTAATTGATATCTCCATATTTCACAATATATGTATTGCTGACTGTATAATAAGATGTTAACAAATTTCATTTTATATTGATTATATACTTAGAAATAATTTTCATGTGTATTAGATTGTATTGATAGCCTAATCAAAATTTTCCTTTTAGTTTATAAGCATTTTAAGATAACAGGTACAGCACAGACATTAACATTGAAATAATTATCACGTGAATCTCGAAATCGACAACAATATCAACGCCAATATCTGCTCTGATGTCAATATCTACACCAATAACTACGCCAATATCTACACTAATAACTACGCCAATGCCTACACCAATGCCTACACCAATATCAATGCCAATAATTACGCCAATATCTACACTGATGTCAATATCTACGCCAATAACTACGCCGATGCCTGTGCTGATGCCAATGCCAATATCTACGCTGATGTCTACACCAATATCTACGCTGATGCCTACACCAATATCAATGCCAATAACTACGCCAATATCTACACTGATGTCAATATCTATGCTAATAACTACGCCGATGCCTGTGCTGATGCCAATGCCAATATCTACGCCGATGCCAATGCCTGCGCCAATGCTGATGCCAATGCCAATATCAACGCCGATGCCAATGCCGACACCAAAGCATATGCCAATGACAACGCCAACGCTTATTGCTGACCTTGTATCTCAAACTTCAACACTACCACATTACCTGGAGGTAATTGCCATCCATGTTCACGTTTGCAACTTTGAATTCAGAATAACAGTCACAGTATCATGAAAGAATTGATTCAAAAATCCTCTCCTAAATTATTCCTGTATGCAGAACTCTAAACCTTGAAAGCTGAAAATATCAAAAAACCAAACCTTACCTAAATTAATCCTCACCTAAATTAATCCTGTATGCAGCGTCTATCTTCTTCTTCTTCTTTTTCATGAAATTTTTTATTTTCTCGAAAATCCATGATGACAATCTCAGAAAATCCATGATGTAGGCTAACCATCATGAAAATCATGAAAAATTGAAATTTTATTTTCTCGAAAATCCATGATGTAAATCTCAGGAAATCCATGATGTAGGCTAACCATCATGAAAATCATGAAAAATTGAAATTTTTTATTTTCTCGAAAATCCATGATGTAACACCATCATGAAAATCATGAAAAATTGAAATTTCTTATTTTCTCGAAAATCCATGATGTAACACCATCATGAAAATCATGAAAAATTGAAATTTTTTTTTCTCGAAAATCCATGATGTAAATCTCAGGAAATCCATGATGTAGGCTAACCATCATGAAAATCATGAAAAATTGAATTTTTTTTTTCTCTTAAATCCATGATGTAAATCTCTTCTTCTTTTTCTATCTCTTTTCCAAAAAACGAATTACATTGTCATTTCAAGCCTGAAATGTACATTTTATAATTACAAATATGATACAAAATTTACGTGACTCTGTATCGAGTTTGGTATGCAGCCGTCTACTACAAGCATGATGCAATGCTAACTGAGATGTCACCTGTATCGAGTTTGATATGCATCAGTCGACTGCAAGTATCAGCCCAACACTACGTGCATCCAGATCAGCCCAACACTAACGTCATCACACTGGAGTCACACTTAACTGAAAATCATACTGAGTGCCTTAACAGACTGTTTTCCAAAATTTGCATCAATAAAATCAACCGCGTCAATAGTGAAAGAAATGAACATTTTTTGATTTATTGAAATTTTATGTGAAAATTAAATGTAACAATTCATCAATTCATTTAAAAAAAAACAAATAATAATAATAATTTTTTTATTCAACATACTAAATTTCTTTTATGCAATAAAAATTGAATTTTTCTATCTATTAAATTTATGTGCAATTTCAAAAAACTATTCTTTATATATTAAACTTTCTGTTAAGATATTTTCCTTTAAATTATAAAGCTAAATCAAAAGTAATTTTGATATTCTATACTTTGAAATATTGTTTGGAAACATATAACAAATGCTATTGATGAATTTTTATAATAATTTTCAATATTATAGGACAACATGTAATGTTTTTATAGAAAAATTGTTACTGTTCTCGAATTTACAATTCAAAATTTTCCATTTGGGTCAATGTAATTTTTTTCTTTAAATTTTCAAACAGTAAAATTTTTTTTGTCAAGAGGGGGTATTTGTAATATTAAATTTTTTCTCGATTGGAATCGAATCTTCAATTCGAGATCTATAAAACTTTATAGTAAATATCAGAGTCATCAATATACGGACAACTTTTTGACTGAGAATTTATCGTAAATGATTGTGTTGCATGTTCAATGGTATCACTGAAAAAACAAACTCTGCAAACAGAGTTAACAAAATTAACAGATAATATAGAGATGATATATAAAATTTAAAATAACAGTTTCAAAATAAAGTTTTATTGAGAACAAATATAAAATGTGAATTCTAAACTTGTAATTTATAATTTTTTTTGGTGACGTGTCCATAACGTTGACACTGGTTTGAGGTGTCTACAAAGCTTTGCTCTGTTCCTTGTAGCTAGGCTTTCTTTTTCTCTCTGAAAAATATGGCTGGCTATGTGTGTTGTAATTTGGTGCTCTTTGAATATTTTTCTGTTTAAGTGAATTATTAATGTTTTAAATTGAGTTTTGAACAGTTTATAGTGTTCTATTTTGTCTATAATTTGTTTCTTGTGTATACAAGCCTATAGCCATTGTTTTTCAACTATATAAACTGGATAAGTATTTAGCTTGTAGTGACTTTAGATGCTTAAATGTGTAAGATATTGTTCTTTGTGTATTTGTGTAGTATATTGCCAAAATTCTTCTGAAGATTATAAGTTCATTTGCTCTGAAAACTGGATTTCTCATTCATAGGCGATAGATCCATTCATAGTTTACCAAGAATCTATTATGTTGGAGCCGATAACCTTCCTTAGGTTAATAGGTGTGAAATGCTATCCAACCGATTTAGGAGAAATTGGTAGCACGGCAGTACCCATTATTAGGGATAAGTTTTGTATTACACTAGAAAAACAGTTGGGGCTCCTAGGCAGATTTGTGGTGATTCCAACTAAAATCCTGCTTAAGGCGGGCCCACTACAATGATAGATAGGGGAGGGGGTGGAAAAATTTCCAGGCAATACTTTACCGTCAGTCAGTACAACTGCCGTTATACAATGAAAGTATCACCAAGCTGTGAAGTATAACAAGCATTATTGTATCTATCATCAAGTTTTACATCTTTTATAAAACTGTTGGACAGACTATCAATTGATAATGAAGCGAAGATTGAAGAATTCCAAGTGTGGTACGTGTATGAACTTAATTGCGGGTGATTGTCTTGCTGTTTTTTGCGAGCACATATGTGAGAGTTGTTACCACATAGAGTGTGCTGTTATCAATGAAATAGAGTATCAAAGACTATCAATCTGTGAGGAAAAATGGTTTTGTGGGAAATGTGAACTACATATTTCCAATGGTGAGCTCAGAAAGGAAATAGATAACCTAAATAAGACTATTCAGTTCATGCAATCAGAAATGAAAGAGTTCAAGCAAGCTTATGATGAACTCAGTAAACAGAAAAGCAACTTGAGTGAAGTATGTCTAAAAAAAGAAGAAAAATAAAAAAATACAGACGGAACTCGATATTTTAAAATCTAAAAATGAGCAATGGATAACGACTTATTCAAAGAGAAATAATTCAATGAGATATAGTGCATTGTTACCTCAACAATTGAATAAATCAAATTTTTCCTCTCCTGTAATGACAAACAATAGATTCTCCTGCTTGGATGAGTATTCAGAACATAATGACTCATTGAACAGTAACAGTGATGTTTTGAATGGGAACAGAGAGGTGAAACATATTCCTAGAATACATTTGACTGAAAAAAGGTTGAAAACACTACTAAATCTCACGAACAACGGAAAAGAAGTTTTGGAAGAATCCATTTATTTGCAGACAGTCATGGACGAAATTTTAACAATATTATCAGTAAGATTAGTGACTATTCAGTTGTTTCGACCATTAAATCTGGAGCTAAATTTGAGTATGTAGGACCAGACAATTGTGCTGATATTCGATCAGACGACTGTGTAGTGTTGCTGGGTGGAACAAACGATGTTGGTAGGAATGAAGGGAAGGATTTTTTGATAAATTTGCAAAAAAAACTACAAGAACTTCGACAATCGAAAGTTATCGTTTGTTCTGTACCCATCGTCACGACTTGGCAGATTGGTCATGCATCAATCAAGAGGTAAAGAGGGTTAATACGGAGATTGCTAAACTGTGTAAATATTTCAATAATTGTCAATTCCTGGATGTGAGTAATTTAGGCAGACGGTTTCATACAACTCATGGGCTCCATCTTAACTATATTGGGGAAAAAATAATTTCACAGAAGATAATAAACTTTGTCGACAGTTTTTCATCAGGAGTACAAAAGAACTGTGTTTCTGAACAGGCTATTCCTTTACATGGGAAACATTTTTTAGACGTGAAGTGATAGGTAATAATGTATCGCTCGCTATCAGAGCCATATTTTAGTAGCCCGTTACAAACTAATGCAGCTCTGGATGAGAATGCTGACTACCAGCAAAGAGTTCTTTTTTTGAATTCACAAGGAATCTCCGGAAAATTGAACATTCCTTCCCACTTGGCTGATCAGCACGATTTTAGTGTAATGTGTTTTAGTGAGCACTGGAAGCGGAATGATGCTTTGAGATATGAGGTGATTGAAAACTACGTCCTGGCCTCAAGTTACTGCAGAAAAGATCACTCAAGAGGAGGAGTAGCGGTGTTCTTGAAACAGAATTTAAACTATGAAGAGATTGCCTTTGCTTGGATATGCGAGGAACTCACATTTGAAGCAGCAGCTGTTCACCTGAAGGAGTACAAAGTGATCTTAGTGAGCATATACAGATCACCATCAGGAGACCCTATTCTCTTTATGGAAAAGTTGGAGCATCTTATTTTCTACCTATTCAAGTTTAAGAAAAAGAAATATTTATTGGCGGGGACTACAATGCTCATTTTGATGTAGCAACAGAACAATCCAGTGTGCAGAAGTTCAAAAACCTCCTAAGCATGTCTGGAAGAAAGCATGTCTGGATAATGTCATCACCACAGTCGACAAACAAGACATTCATTTAAAAATACTGAATTTCAATTTTTCAGACCACTCTGGTATCCACTTGACATTTTCAAATAATTCAATGAATGATAAGGTGCCTTCATTGAAAAAGTTTGCAAGAAATGTATCACTAAAAAGGCTTGATAGGTTGAAGAATAGATTGATGTTAGTGGATTGGAGGAAAATATTTGAGGGTATAAAGGAGGCCCAATCAGCTTTTGATCATTTCTTTGAAGTCTTCTACAAAATATTCAACGAAATATGCCCAAGTATACCTATAAAAGAAAGTAAGAAGACACGGAAAACTGGAAAAAAATGAAATTGGTACACCACAGAATTGGCTGAATTGAAGAATACTATGATGGCTTTCAGAACTATTTTCCTACTAAATAAAAGCAATGAATCACAATTGGCATACAAAAAAGTAAAAAAATCTATAAGGATGAACTGAATTAGGCAAAGCTCAATCATAATGCTGGCTACATTGAAAAATCTGACAACAAGTCAAAAGCTGCACGGACCCTTGTTAACAAAGTGAGGAATGGAGGTTTCAAGTCACAAAGCATCGAGATTCCACCAGAGTTCAACAACTACTACCTCTCATCAGTCCAGGATGCAAGAGACAGCATTGAGCGACCTCAGTTGACAGCTAAGGACTTACTTCATGGAGCGCCTGCCTTCTCCACACAACAATTTCAAATGGAGGGATGTTTCTTGTGCGGACGTTTACAACATTTTAAAAAATATGAAAAATTGACATTTCCAACCAGGTTTTGAAGTGTGTGTGTGAGTCTATTGTTGTACCAATTACTTATTGCATCAATATGTGCCTGAGACAGGGAGTTTTTCCATCAAAGTTGAAAATCTCAAGACTGGTACCATTGTTCAAAAAAATTGGGGATAGGTTATTACCAAAAAGCTATCGTCCAATTTCAATAGTTCCAATTTTTGACAAAATTTTTGAACAAATTGTGAAGACCCAAATCTGTACCTACTTTGACAGTCTCAATTTGATAAGTAGTTCCCAGTTCGGCTATAGAGTAGGCAAAAATACTACAGGAGCAGTTTTAACTATTATCGATGATATAATACAGGCTTTTGAGGATAAGTGTGTGGCTCAAATTACAGCATGTGATTTAAGTAAAGCGTTCGACTGTGTAGATCACTCAATTCTATTTCAAAAATTAAATCACTTGGGAATACGTGGAGAGTGTCTCAATTTTTTCAAGTCATATCTGGATAACAGATCGCAAATAGTTGATATGAATGGAAACAAATCATCTGCTTCCTATGTTAAGTTTGGTATGCCTCATGGTTCAGTACTGGGGCCACTGTTGTTTCTAGTGATGGTCAATGATCTTCCTAATAGTATAACGTCTTCAAAAACAATCATGTTCGCAGATGATACAACTTATCTTTCTGTTGACATAGACTTACAAACTCTAAACAAGATTGCCAATGAAACCTTAAATCAAGCTGTCATATGGTTCAAAGCTAATAGTTTTGTCATCAATGAGTCAAAAACACAAGAGGCCATTCATTCATTGAATACCAGATCCAAGTTTCCAGAAAAATATGTGAGAAAAATTAAATTACTGGGGGTTCAGATTGACAATCATTTGACATGGAGTGACCACATAGATTCAGTATGTAATAAGCTTTCAAAGGTTATTTATTTGTTAAAGACTTTGAAATACCATGTACCTGAAAGTTATTTTAAGTATCTATTATGCTCTATTTCATTCTAAATTGAATTATGGTATTATTCTATGGGGAAATTTTGCAAGAGTATCCGAAGTTTTGTTATTACAAAAGAAAGCAATTAGAATTATAACCAATTCAGAGATGAGAGCCCACTGTAAGCCACTTTTTATTAAAAGTAGAGTAATGACAGTTATTTGTTTGTACATAACATAATATATACACCCTGCTACTACATGTCAAGTCTGAGGAAACAAATCTAACCAGCAACAAAAACATCCACACACACCATACAAGAAGCTATGCAAATTTGCATATACCACAAGTACGGTTATCAAAGACCTTAAGAAGCCATGTAAATGTAGGTTTGAGACTCTTCAATCACCTTCCTCAAGAAATAAGAAATTTCCCGTTTTTGAAGTTTAAAGATGCACTTTACAATTTTCTAGTCAAAAATCCCTTTTACAGCTTGAAATAGTACTATGAGAAGTGAATATTTGAATGTATTATGACTTTTAAAAAATGTATACTTTGATGTTATTATGACTTATATTGTATAGAAATATATTAAGATGTAATTTAATATTATAACTATCTTGACAATGTCTCATGCAATCATGTAATTGTTCTTGGACAAATAAAAATATTCTATTCTATTCAGTGGAATAATAATTACCTCTTTTCATACATTGATACAACTTAAGTTTGAGACTATAATTCAAATGGTTGTTTTTACAAAAAATATGCATTCAATTTCTTCATTTATTCCAGGTAATGAGAGGGATGATGATCAGAAATGAATTTAGAACATGTTGAAGTAACGAATCAACTAGAACCTACAGTTCTAGTTGGATCCCGAACCACCGGGAAGAAATGCTCATAACTATCTGACGGCGGAGCTACAATATGAGAAAATCTGTGTTTCAAGTGCAAAATTCTTAACAATATTGACACTATAACATTACCCAAGGATCAAGTACCCTTCAATGTACAGTAATTAGAACAGTGGACTTATAATTAAAATTCTTATTCATTTATTTTGCCATAAAAATGCAAATGATAACTAATCAGAACAAGACTAAGAGGAGACTTTTCAAAAGGCAAAAGAACCTCTGGAAGCTTAAACCTTGAATGAATATCAATGAAACCTCTATTTATTCAAGAAATATTTACAATATAATTAAAATACGAAAATGTCCATAATTTATTTATTTATTTATTCATTCATAAATGGAGACAACGGGGGTCACCCCAAATCTGTCTCCTTTACATATTTGTACAATACAATATTGAGATTAAAAAAAAGGAAAAAATAGTTATAATATTATTGATAATAATAAGAAAAATATTAATAGGAAAATTAATGTATAAGAAAAAGAAGAAAATGACAAAAAAATACAATGAGTAAAAAAACTTGTAATCTAGTTGAAAAAGAGAAAAAAAACTTGATAAATGCAAAATTGAAAAAAACAACGATTGAATCAAAATATGATCAGAACTTCTTATATAAATAATAACAAAATACCGTACCTCTCGCCCCAAACCATGTGCACAGCCACACCCATGCATCCAAAAGATATTGTTGACATCCACCTAAACCATACTAGCGTATAAAACTTTGCGGAATCTAGCACGAGAAAACCAGAAGACATCTAGTTGCCCCGTTAAATTATTGTAAATTCTCTGCATTCTATTTAGGGGAGAGTGATAGTTTCTTAGAGTTCTGGAGCGGGGAACCATGAATGAAAAATCAGAACGTAAATTAGAAAGAAATTAGATAGTAAATGTGGTGCATCTATTTCATTATTCAGGAAACCAAAGAGGAAAATGAGTGCTCTGACATCACGCCTTACTTTTAAAGATTTAATGTGAAATAAATTTCTCAGTGACTCAGTTGGAAAATCTAATGGACAATAGTAATTGAATTTCTTGTAAAACTTGAATCTCAAAAATTTATTTTGCAATCGCTCCAGTACACTAACTTTGTCTGCATGATATGGGCTCCATATCTCTGAAGCATATTCTAGCAGACTTCTCACAAGTGACTTGTAAATTAATATCAGAGGCAAGACATCATTAAAGGGTGAGCAGGTTCTCAGAATAAAACCCATTTGCTGATTTGCCCTAGTAGCTATCCAATCAATGTGTGTATTGAAAGAAAAATCAGAAGCAAATTGAACTCCAAGGTCCTTGAAGTATCTTACCTGCTCCAATGGACTGTCACTTATATGATACACATTTATTTGAGGGTTGAGTTGATGATTAAAACTCATGAATTTACATTTTGAAACATTGAACCTGAGTCCATTAGTCTCACACCAATGAAAAAAAATATTGATATCACCCTGTAAATAAAATGTATCATCAACATTCTTGATCTCCTTGAACAATTTCACATCATCTGCATAAAGGAGACAGGAAGAATTCTTTATAACTGATGGAACGTCATTTATGTACAGGAGAAATAAGAGAGGCCCAAGGTTGGAGCCCTGAGGTACTCCCGATGAACATATAAATGATTTTGATTTAAAATTGAGAATTTTAACAAATTGCGTCCTGGACTGTAGATAACTCTGCAGAAGATTGACAAGGCTATCACTGAAACCCATCAGTTCAAGCTTTTTCAACAATAGCCCTATGACTGATAGTGTCAAAAGCCTTGGACAAATCGGTATAAACAACATCTACACGACCTCCATTGTCCAGTACCTGGGATACTTCATCACTGAAGGTCATAAGATTAGTCACTGTTGAGCGACATGGTAAAAAGCCATGCTGCTCCTCTGCTATGACACTCCTGACCTGCATAAATATGTAGTATTTTTTCAAAAAATTTTGAGAAACAATTCAAAAATGAATTTGGCCTATAATTCATTATATCGGTTCTTTTACCAGATTTGAAAACAGGCGTAATTCTTGCAGTTTTCCACTTCTGGGGAAATTTACCAGTTTTCACAGCTAAATTCATGATAAACTTCAAAGGCATTATAAGAACTTCTGCGCAACCCTTGACAATGAATGTTGGTATAGCATCAGGGCCCTCAGAGCACCCGGACCTTAGAGCTCTTATTACAGTTAGAACCTCATTGGTAGAGATTACCCCAATTTTAACATCTAACACTGGCATCCCAGATGTCTCCGGTCTCTCCTCTTGCTCACCAGGGGTGTTAGGTGTATCAGCCTCATATACAGACTGAAAATATTCTGCAAACCCATCAACAACGTTACAACCACTGTAGAACCGCCCATTGAATGTCATTGATGACTCTACAAAAGATGTTTTTCTCTTGGAATTAACATAATTCCAAAAGTTTTTAACATTGTTTGTTATGCCCGCCTGAAACCCTGCAATATAGTTGTCATGTGCAATGGTGATTCTAGCTTTAAGAGATGTACGCAAAGTCTTGAATAGGTTATCATGGTAAGGAGAATTCCGCCTTTTCCTTGCACATTTATTTTTAATTTTTAAATCAGAAATTATATCATTAGTGAACCATGGAGGGTACTTATTACTTTTTCTCTTAATCCTCACTTTTGGAATACATTCATCTAAGCAAAGGTAAAGTTTTCTATAAAATTCATCAACGGTACTATCAACATCAGTACAGCATAAGAGGGAGTCCCAACAACAGTCTCTGAGCAGGTAATAAAGCCCAAGATAATCACCTCTTGCAAAATTGTAACGGTACTCTTGAGAATCATCTACAAAGAATTCGGAAGGATGGTCAATATATGAGGCTTCAACACACAACGCGGGATGATGGCCATCTTCAGGGAGCATGGTATCGTCATTCTTAACAACATTTACAGGAAAATTACTTAAAACAAGGTCAAGTGTCCTACCAAGTTCATTTACTACAGAATTGAAAGAATTAAGATCATAAAAAGACATCAAGCTATTTAGTATTCTTACTTTAATTGAACCAGCTGCAAAATCATATTCATTGGAAGTGATTTCAGGTAAATTAAAATCTCCAATTATCATGAGCCTACCGTCAAGCACACTACTAAGTGACTCGACATATTCTGCATATTGTAGGAAAATATTTGATTGGGTTGATGGGGGAAAATAAACCGCGCTAATGTAACAGAAATTATCATCTAACTTGACTTTATATCAAACAGAATATCATTATTCGATGTAAGCCTCAAATATGGTGATAACTTTAATATAAAGAGCATGTATAAACTATAAATAGATCCAGAAACAATTTTCAAATGAGAAGTTCTGATTAATAAATTTCTGAAGAACAATATGTAAATAGAAATATAATGTATGATAATACGATTAGCTCATACATGCAAGTACGTTCATTCACACATTCACAGTGTTCATTAATTAGTAGGTAGGCTACAACATTTTGTTACGTACTTGCATGTCTGGTATGATTATTTTTTTAATCTTGAAATTTGAAATGCATTGTTATTGCCAAAATGAAAAAATTGAAGCAAAAACAATTACACAGAAACTTGGAACATGGAACAACGACACGATTTATCATTAATACAAAGTATCACTAATAAAATCTGAAATTGTTGGTGTGATTAATGAATATCGATATCACACATGAATGATAAATGTAGAGAGGTTCATTCAACTATAACTATTATATTATTTAACAGAATATTAAGTTCATTCAACTCAACACAGATTATAATATCCCTGCTTTCTAATTTTATAAATTGTCAAAATTACAATTGCATCAACCAAAAAATGCAACATTACAATTTAAATTTCAATTATGTGGCCACAACTATGTAAAATATGTTTCGGGATGCCACAATTTTAGTCGTGTTATTAAATTGTTTACCTGACCTTATGTACAATACTTCAACATGCTTCTAATTGAAGAGGAGAAAACATAAAAATTTATAATATACAAGATATACATAATATTGGAGCAATATATTGTATATTTTTGCAAATATATAATTGGAAAATAATATATTCTTGTAAATGTGCTTTTGTAATTAACACATTATTCATTAAAAGTTTACATTGAACAAGATAAAAATAAAAATACAACATCATGTTTTAACATCTCTCATAAAACTCTAACTTGTTATCTTTTCATAAACAGTTTGTTTCCAGAACAATCACCTTGGCAACTTTGTTCACATAATAAGTATCCATGTAGGGCTAGCCTACATCACTATCCCCCCCCCCTTAGGGATGTTGGTCTCCAATAGCCAAATTTCCTTGATAAGGTGCTAGACGATTAGTGTGCAACCTTTGGTTTTGTTATTCCTTGAGTTTTCTTAATCCTATACACAATTATCCTCTTCACAATGTAGTACAGGTCTTCCCTTGCTCTTTCTAATTTTGAGCAAACATTTTTTTTTTAATTGCCAAATTCAAATCTTGGCCAAATAACAAACAATTTGGATTCTTCGGATTTCAAATAAAACTTGAACAATTAGATATAGCAACATTTGATCCTCAACCGTGTGGGTTCTATCGCGTCCCCACCAACGATGTCTCAAACCTCTAAATCGAACAATACTCTGCTCAGTCATACCTCAGGACAGACACACTTCCTCCCTGCCAGACAGCCATGCTTGTGCAGTTCCGGACAGATGTGCTTCCTCTCAGCTACATGCTGAGGACTGAGAAGTCCCATTCGAGCTAGTGACACCCTCACTTGCTCCTTATTTTCTCACTTATGCATACCCTAATGCATGTCGTAACCTGCACACCCTAGGCAGTTACCTGTGCCCACACCAAATGTGTGATACCGGTAAGTTATGAATTCCCAGTTTGTCTGTTTGATTGAAATCAATCTTCATTAATCAGACAAAATAAATTCAAATTGATAAAATATTGTTTTAAAATTCATAAAATGTTTAAATCAGTCAGACCAGGTTACAAGAACATTGACTCCAATCGCCTGAATCTCTTGTAAGCCTCTGTCCACGTGATCAGATTCCCCTATGAGTAAATCACTATAACTTGTGGCACACTAAAAATGTTATACATTTAAAGCCAACCTAATAGGCTTGTCAAAACCAATGGCTATGATTTTTCTAAAAGTTGCATCTTTTCTTTTTTTTCATCAACACTAACATAAACAATCCCAAACAATTTGAATATTTTCCTTGATCCTGTTGAAAGTTTTTCCCATATTAGATAAAAATTCTAGCATACCTTATTTTATCGAATTTACCCACTTGTTGAGTGTTTCCATCTCCATTTTTAATCTTGCTCTTGTTTTCGTGCAAAACTTTTTTTTATGTAACAAACTTTTAGCACAATTATTTTTTTAATGATTCTATCTCACTTCCGACACCAATGTTGTAAATGTGCTATTGTAATTAACACTTTATTCATTAAAAGTTTACATTGAACAAGATAAAAATAAAAATACATCATGTTTCAACATCTCTCATAAAACTCTTACTTGTTAATATATTTTCATAAACAGGTTGTTTCCAGAACAATCACCTTGGCAACTGTGTTCACACCATAAGTATCCTTGTAGGGCTGGCCCAATATTATAATAATTGAATATTATAAAATGTACCGCGCAAAACTCCACTCGCTTCCTTTGAATCAGCCACCGTATGTAGTGTTTTTTGTACCTTTGATCAATTAGTCAAGAGATTGCGCTGAGTGAACTTCAAGCTCATTTTCTATTTTTTAACCAATGGATTCTCTAAATAACACATGAAACCTTTACATAGGAGTGCTAACCTTTCAGAAATAGCGCATGTAAAGTATTTCAGTATAACAACTACAGTGGCTGTCATTAGGTTTGTGTAAGAATTACAATAATAAGGATAGTAGATAAAAGAATGTTATTATTTTCTGTGTAATCCATGACAATCTCACTGGTAGCAAAATTAGATGTTCATGACCCTTGAAAGAATTTGAGTTGAGTAAGAGAATTCTATAAATTATCGCAATATGAGCAACCAATTTAATGAATAGTTGCTTATCAAAAAACAACGTACAATTGACATATGAAATTTTACACTTGAATAAAACAATACAAAATCATGAATATAAAAGTAAATCTCACAAAGCAATTGCCAATTGTTAGTTACGAAGTTAGGAAATTCAGTACAAACATATTCTCAACTATTTTCTGACACATATCTATTAACTAAACTCAACGATACAGTGTCTATTATTTTAAAATATGAATTATTCATGTTGTAAAATATCTTGATGTTGAGGTTAAAATCTATTAACTTTTTTGTTCGAAAGATGAATTTTGAAACTCGATGCAGCCATTTTTGACATAAATTCTATTATTCAATTATTTCCAGGATTCAATTGGGAAGATGCTTTGAATTTAGAATCACAACTCGCAGAAGATGAAATTCTTGCCAGAAACTCTTTCAGATCCTATTGTCAAGAGAAGCTGATGCCAAGGATTGTTTTGGCGAATCGCAATGAGAGTAAGCAAAGTGATTTGTTCTTCATTGATAGTTCAACATTTAGTTGCATTGCTAGTTTCATTAATAGCTTCTTATTTTATGGTATGATTTCCCTCACTTTCGTTCAGTCTTTGTTTATTCAATAAAAGTCATCATATTTAAGTGTACCATATTCACCTATCATACACCTAAGTGTACCATAAATTCCATAACAATATGGTATATTGAAGTTTAAAAATATATAGGATATAACTGACTTGACGCCAGTTGTCTCCGCCCTGTCGGAGAGTTTTTACATGCATTACCGTAAAGACGTTTTCGTGACGCGTCAGCGTTCAAAATGCAGCGCTCCCTCGTAAACAAAGTGTGACGAGAACCCAGACATTTTAGGAGATGCTATTGTAAAATGTAAGTGGCACGCTCTTGAACACGGAAGACTCATCTCCAGTGATATAATTTTATAACATTTTCTAAAAGTGTTGGTCCCCATCACACTGCGTTGCTTGAGGGAGTGCTGCGTTTTGAACTCTGACGCATCAGAGTCTGAAAGAGTCTGAAGAATACTATTTATTTACTATTTATTTTACTATGTATAATGAGAAGGACGATGAGAAATGCCAGCTATTTACTATGCCGTTTGTTTTGCAGTTTTTGATAAGGCAATCATGAGGGAGATGGGTGAAATAGGGGCATTGGGCTGTACCCTGGATGGCTATGGCTGCTCTAGTTTGTCAACAGTGGCCTATGGACTTTTGGCCAGGGAGGTTGAACGGGTTGATAGCAGCTACCGCTCAGCCATGAGTGTCCAATCATCGTTAGTCATGCATCCAATCTATTCCTACGGCTCCCAACAACAAAAACAGAAATACCTTCCCAAGCTGGGTGAGTCAACAATCTTCAAGATTATTTAATTCAAAGAATACATCCATTTAATTAACTTGTATTCGTTCTTTGATCGAGAATTTTTACGCAAATTTATATTCATATAAATTTACTTAATACACTGATGTGTGTATGATGAATGCTTCTTCCTCCACTTACTATCTTGAGGCGTATTTCACTCCAAAGTGTTATTCAGTAATGCAAACTCTCTCGCATTAAAGACATTTTTAAAGGATGGAAAATGATATCTGGATTGAACTCTGGAGCATCCTGTCTATAGCCTAATGTCCTACATTATTATCTAGATAATCAAACTGCACAGATTATAAAAGCGTAGTAGCGCAATGACATTGATTAATCACCAGATCTAAAATCTACCCAACAAAATACATAGAAACTTTGTTGGCATGTTCAATTAAACCTACAGATGCAGAAGTACCGCTTTTGAACTTTTAAATCCAGCAGAAATTGACGTTTTCTTAGCGAGGTTTTGCATGTTATCGGATATTTGAGAACGACTGGACCAAAAATTTTCAATTTGAATCACAGTTTCAGCTAGAGTCTTGGATGGTATGTGGGGTAAAAGGATTTTGAAAATGGCCTGAAATAAAGTCTACAATCGGAGTTTTTCAGAATTATCAAGTTTGGAAAGTCTTTTGTCCCATGTTAATATTAATTTGTAATTGACTTACTTCTTTTATTCAATAATTATTGTACTTTATACAATTATTTTTGTAAGTCTTGAGTGACATTTTTAAAATAGTAGTTCTAGTTTTCAGCTTCTCAACACACATTATTTCACGTATGGTCCTGATAAGTTTGTACGATAACTTGAAAAGACTTCCTGGGTGAGTTATAATGCCACAATTTATTCATATTCAGCGCAGATCTGTTGTTAAGCTCGTTGAGTTTTGAGAGAAAAGATTATGAATGTAAGTAATAACTTAATATCAGCTCAACTTACCTCAGGCGAACCCTTTTCTGCATGAACTTTATTCTTGGCTCTGCGAAATTTGGTGCAAATTTTCATGAATTGAGACCGAATCATCCTCATCTCATCAGACAAGCTTTCCAACCGACTGGAAACGAATGATCGAGTTTGTTTCTTTGACTGCAAAAATGTTCAAAAAAATGATTAGGTTACTGTTATTAATATCAATTTATAGTATTAGATACTAGATTTGATCAATAGTCGGCGTCTCCCACTCTAGTTCTTACAAATTCAGTACTAAACTTATCATAAATCATACTTGAAGCATGGACAAAAATAGCATAAGGAGATATCTCATGGTATAGGTAGTTTATGTTCAAAATTTTTCTGTCATGTCAAGCCGATAGTTCTATTCTTAGCTATGCTATGTGACGCCTATAATCTCTTATGCTGTGTCCCTTATTCATTATCACCCGGCCAAGACAGTAAGAATCGGGAGTAGCCGACAGTAATTGGCTTGACATTTTATTTTTTACTGCCTCATAAAATTATATATTATTCTCAAAAAATAAGACATAAATATGAAATTTGGAACATAACCTGCGGAAGGATCGTTAACGCATTTCAATAGAATGTGAAATCCTGTGTGCTTTTGTTGTTCAGTCACAAGCAGTAGTCAGCAAGCCTTCGGTTCGAGTCTAGAGTCATTTCAATGTTGAGTGTGTATAATCATCATTGTATGACACGTTCATCATTGGCGAGTTGACTGTAAATTGTTGTCTCACTATGTTGTGGCTAGCATAGGCCACAAACTGCTAGTCCTTTTCTTGCTTGTAGCTCTAGCACTCTGATTCACCTAACAGTGAATGACTGTGTAGCTTGCAGTCCTGACAAGAAGATCAAATCAAGAAGATCATGTCAAAATGATAGCAGTGTTGAAGAAGGATAACAAGGCCCAAGGCCAACATTGACAACTATACACCCATTTGTATCATAGAAATAATATCAACATTATTTGAAATGCTCCTTCATAAACAACTTGACAATTACTTTGAAAACAACAGTCTACTTTCACGAGATTTTCTGAAAAATCTCAGTACCTCTGACAATGTCTTTAATCTTATTGAGGGAGTCATCAGTAGCTTAGAGCACAAGAGATTTGTGAACCTCAGAGCATTTGACTTTTCCAAAGCTTTGAGTCAGTGAAGCATAATATTCTATCTGAGAAGCTTTCTTTTTATGGCCTTGACAAGTTAGCTGTGGATCTTATTGGTTCATACTTGGTTCGCAGAATGCAATTTTATTTGTCTATAGAAAGGGCAAATTCTTAAGTGGTGAGCTGGTTAGATATGGTGTCCCCCAGAGTTCAATACTTGGTCTACTGTTGTTTATAATTAACATAAATGATTTGTCAGGTGTGATGAGGAACTGCTGTGATCAAAACCAACCCTATCTTTTTGCCGATGACCTGGGCTTATTGGTAAATGGGACGGGAAAACAAAATGTTGACACAGTTGTTGAATTGAGCACATCAAATATAATGGATTGGTGTGCTTCAAACAATATTTGTGTCTTAACCTCCTGAAAACCTGTGACCTACAGTTTAGCTTCAACCCTAGGTTCACTGGCACAGATTCCTTAAAATTCCTGGTTATCATGCTTGACTCGAATTTAAGTTGGAAAAAGCACATTGATTATACAGCTGGTAAACTCAGTAAGGGTTTATTTGTGCTACGTAAATTAACTCACATAGCTAATCATGAAGTTTTAATGAGTGTCTTTTATGCTCACGTCCATAGCCATTTAGCCTATGGGATTCAGCTCTGGGGAAATTGTTCGGCAGCTGTTAAACTTCTCAGACTACAGAAGAAGGTCATTAGAATAATTTGTCAGGCACCACCTCTAGCAACATGTAGGCCACTTTTTCGAAAACTAGGCGTCTTGACTCTCCCATCTTTATATGTATTCACTTGTTTGATGTACATGAAAAAAACCTGAATGAATATAGTCGAAATGGTAACATTCATAATTATCATACTATAGGCAGGTTAAATCTCAGAATTGATTCTCACCAATATGCGAGTACCCATAGGAATTGGAGAAACATGTCCATTAAGTTATTCAATGAGCTTGCCACTGAAGTGAGACTGTTGAGTATCTCACTATTCAAATCACACATAAAAGGCTTACTTATAGAAAGATGTCTTTATTCCGTTGAAGAATTTTTTTTAATAGCATCAGTGTTCATCTGTTTGATTGTAACAGCTTTGTTGTGACTTGTGTTGGACCCCGTTTTAATAACTACTATTTATCAATTACTATTGTTTATTACTACCAATTTTTCTGTACAATTTTTTTGACTGTTTTCAATTGTATTGCATCTTGACGTTTGTTACAACACTTTGTGTTTCATGACAATAAAGAATTATTGATTGATTGATTGATTGAAGGCAGCAGTGGTCAAGCCAGCCTTTGGTTCGAGTCTAGAGTAATTTCAATGACTCTTCTTATTCTATCGTTTCTCTATTGAAGTTAGTTGGCTCCATAAAACCTTAAAATAACATTATTTATGTAAAATACCTACTGGTCTTCATTTTCATAGAAAACGACTATTCACAATACAATTAAGATTCTGAAATGATGTCGAATTTTTCTGTTGGGAAAAAAATGTTTGAAATATCCCAAAACTCCACTGAACAAAAATTGTAGAAAACTTATCAAGCTTCATTTTTTAATAGTTAGTCATGTCGTTTGAACGGATTTTTTTCCAGGATGTAAACAAAAAATTATGAAATGCAATTCTTAAAATACCCTCATCCTTTTAGCACAAGAGCTAGGGATGGGGACTTTTGATATGTTCACCTCCTAACTAGTCTCAACAAAGCTGCAAAGTCAAAAATTGTGTTAGAAAATTTTCTCCAAATTCCTTTGTCAATTGGTCTATTGTTGCAAAACTTAAGATTTCACTCTCAACACTAAAGCTGCTGCAACAGCTGTAGGAAAATGCGTAAATTTGTGAAATTATGCATCAAATAAAAGAGTATTTGATGCTCTGTAGCTTTAAGCTCAGTATTGAGCTCTATAAGCTATTAATCAGTATTGAGTTTTTCCATCGATTTTTAAAAAGTTAAAAGAGCAAAAATAGAAAAAATTGGAGGCAAACGTGTATTATCAAAAATGTTACATCTTCAAGAGCGGATATCTTGAAAACTGGAGAAGATATAGAAAAAGTTTTCTCATCAATATTGCAAGAAATGAGTTTCAATTTTTTATAGAATAGTTATGTCCGTAAAATGTATAGTTTTAGAGTTATAAAACATTCCCTTGGAACAGGGGTCTTAGCTTGGGTAGGGGGACTCCTACGGAGTCGAAAATTGTCTACCAAACTTCCCCCTCTAATAGTACCCTTTGTTGACTGAACTTGTATAAATGAGTTTTTTGGGAGGGATATATTAAATTTATTCATTAGAAGTACATTAGAATGAGAAACATTTTTTCTCATTGGTGACTGTACTTTTTCTATTATTCGAGTGAAATAAATTTTCCACCAATGTGTAGAGTGAGATGACTAATGCCTACTCCTCTTAGAGTGAATTACTATACGATGCGGTGCTATTGAATTAGAGGGGTAGGGGCCAAGCATTTTTATACATATATAAGGAGGATTTAACACATCTCAATTCAACTACCAAGATAACATTTTATCTTCTGTACGTTTAATATTATAAATGTCGGGGCACCGAGCTTCGCTCGTTATTTATTTATTGATAAACAAAACACAATTCTCTAAAATGATCGTGTTCATATTTTACAGCTGACTATACATCAGCTTATGAATGTCGGGGATGCGGTATTTTGATTTTCCACAGACGCACTTTTTTATCATCCACAGACGACGAAAGTCTCAGCTGTTTTTACAAGGATGAATTATCCTTTTAATGTCATTCAGCGAGTTTTCCCAGGGATGAGACTTAGTGCAATCGAATTTTTATAGCATAAACCTACTATGTTCCAAATTTCGTGAAAATCGTTAGAGCCGTTTTCGAGATCCGTTGAACATAAATAACCATAAATAAATATAAATAACCAGATATAAAAATACTTTTACTTTTCGAGATATCCGCTCTAAAAGATGTGACATTTTTGAAAAAAAAACATTTTCCTTCAATGTTTTGCTATTTTTGCTTTTATAACTTTTTGAATATCGATGGGAAAAATCCATGCTGATCATGAGCTTATAGAGCATCAAATTCTCTTCAATTTTATATATAATTTAACAAGTTTACTCACATCCCCACGACTGTTGCAGCAGCTTCAGTGTTGAGTGTGATATCTTCAGTTATGAAAAATAGACCAATTGACAAAGGAATTTGGAGAGAATGTTTTGAACACAATTTTTGACTTCGCAGCTTTGTTGGGGCCAGTTGAGGGTGCCTACCCCTTGTGCTAAAGAGATGAGGGTGGTTTAAAAGTTGTATTTTTCAATGTTTTGCTTACACGCTCATATCTTGAGGAAAACGCGTTCAACCGACATGACTAACAAT
This sequence comes from Nilaparvata lugens, assembly GCF_014356525.2. Classification (NCBI taxonomy): domain Eukaryota; kingdom Metazoa; phylum Arthropoda; class Insecta; order Hemiptera; family Delphacidae; genus Nilaparvata; species Nilaparvata lugens. Next base: position 64,368,574 of record NC_052518.1, on the reverse strand, counting down.
TCAGAAATGAAGGTTGATAAATTCTCTACAATATATGTTCTATGGTAATTTGTGATATCTCCAACAGTTATCGAGATAAAGTGTAAAAAGTCTTAAAAGTGTAAAATTGTTAAAATAACAGCTTTTTATCCCATTTTTCGATGTTTCAGGGCCTACAACTTTTCAACAATGCATCGTAAAAATGAATGCTCACCGTAGATTTGTAGAGGTTTGTTTTCTCTTCAATTTTATGCATTATTTCACTACTTAATGTTTTCCTTCTATTGTTATAACTGTTTCAATGTGGGGGTGAAAATTTTTTTGTAACAATTGATCACTTGACAATGAAATTTGAGTCTGGAAAATCTGGTACACAATTTTTGACTTCGTAGCTTAATGAAGACTAGTTGGGAGGTGACCATAGCGAAAATACGCATCTCTAGCCCGTCTATTGAAGGTGTGGAACTGCTAAGTTGACACTTGTTGCAGAGTTGAAAATTTCACCCCCCACATTGAATCTGTTATAACAATAGAAGGAAAACATTAAGTAGTGAAATAATACATAAAATTGAAGAGAAAACAAACCTTTACAAATCTATGGTGAGCATTCATTTTGACGATGCATTGTTGAAGAGTTGTAGGCCCTGAAACATCAAAAAATGGGATTAAAAGCTGTTATTTTAACATTTTTACACTTCTAGGAGCGTATATCTTGATAACTGTTGGATATATCACAATTTACCACAGAACAAATATTGTAGAGAATTTATCAAGCTTCATTTCTGAATTGTTAGTCATGTCGTTGGAACACATTTTCCTCAAGATATGAGCGTGTAAGCAAAACATTGAAAAATGCAACTTTTAAACCACCCTCATCTCTTAAGCACAAGGGGTAGGGATGGGGAATTTTGATATGTTCACCCCTTAACAGGCCCCAACAAAGCTGCGAGGTCAAAGATTGTGTTCAAACATTCTCTCCAAATTCCTTTGTCAATTGGTCTATTTTTGCATAACTGAAGATATCACACTCAACACTGAAGCTGCTGCAACAGTCGTGGGGATGTGCGTAAACTTGTTAAATTATACATAAAATTGAAGAGAATTTGATGCTCTATAAGTTCATGATCAGCATGGATTTTTCCCATCGATACTCAAAAAGTTATTAAGAGCAAAAATAGTAAAAAATTGAACGAAAATGTGTTTTTTTCAAAAATGTCACATTATCTTTTAGAGCGGATATCTCGAAAAGTGAAAGAGATATAGAAAAAGTTGTTGGTTCAATATTGTAGGAAATTATGTAAGCTTTAATTTCTTGTAGAGTAGTTATGTCTGTAAAACGCATAATTTTCGTGTTATATGCGAGAAACCGAAAAATAGTACCTTTGAACCACCCCCACCCCCTTAGCACAGGTGGTAGGGGATGGGGACTTTTGATATGTTTATCTCCTCACTACCCTAAACAGAACTGCGGGGTCAAAAATTGTCTTCCAAACTTTTCCCTCTATAACACTTTGTTGACTGGGCTATTAGGAGAATATATCCGGTTCAGAGGAAGATTTTACGTTTCGTCAGCAATTCTCAGGGATTTATTTTATATGAAAACCTTTTGAATAGATGCAAGGTTTTGAATATAAAAGGAATATTTCTGTTTACTTTGATTTTTAAAAAATACTTCAGTAAGAAATATTTAGTTATGAAAGTTAGTCGGTAAGATTTAAGGAATGAGAGGTATGTTCAGTTGTACCATTTACTACGAACAATTAAACCAGACACACCTTAATCTATATTGTACCATAAACTTTCAATTATTAACCAGATAATTGTGCTGAGTTTGTTAATATACGCTTTCTGAAAATAAATTTAAAAATTTGGTTGAATAATTACACTTTAGATGTAGCACAATGAAATTCATGACTATTGAATTGTATTGCTGTAAGACATTCGTTCTACTTTTTTATAATGTAAGCTCAGGTTGACTATACATTATAACACGTTTGAATTTTTTGAGAGCTGAGCCATGTTATTAGTCATGATAATATTAACTGTTAAGTAAATTCTTGTAAAAATAACGTTCACTGATAGACTACCGTATATATATTTATATTTGATATTTGAATTTACATGTTTTTGTATATGGTACCTTGTCAAGCAGCCTCTTTAAGGTTCGCTTAAGGTAGCTCATTTATTCAATAAACGCTTTTTCTATTCTATTGTAACTAGCACTAGTTTTAAACATTCAGGACTACATAAAAGAACCTTTAACTTGTCAGCTGGTATTTCTTAACCTGTTAATCAAATACAAAATTAAACATCTTATAGTATTTATGGATGTGACCAATTTCATCAATGATCGCTTTTTTCTCTAAATTAATATATTTTTTTTCATCCATGAATAGTTTTATAGGACGTCATCTTGTAATAATTCATAATAAATTCGCAAAAGTTTTGGAGAAGTGGGCAGTAATCTTTGCGGATAGCACATTGGAAAAAAATGTTGAACATTTAGCCCTATTACATACATCATCAATAATTAGGAACATTCTAATGAATGTATTTCAACTGTCACTTTCTAGTAGAGAATAGTAGTTTGACACTGTAATCTAACACTGTACTGCAATACGGAATTGTTGAAGAGTCTCACCTTCATCAACTTAATTCCGAGAGATCCAACATCGAAGGCTATTCGACTGATTTTGTCGCACAGCTCTAGTATTTTCGTCTTGGAAGGTTTAGCCTTCCTCTCTGCAAAATTAAAGTTGAAAAAAGTAAAATTGAATTGTGTTTTATTGCTTACATTAATATAAAAATATTACATAACACCAACAATTCGGTACCTTACAATAATAATTCAACTTTCAAATTAGTTTATGCATATGGAAGTAGGCTTCATCCAAGATTATTGATAACTGATGCAAACAAAAATACTATTCACACAAAGAATTATCAGTGTAAAAGTACTGAAAAAATTCATACACAAAAAACAGCATTCAAACTCAGACAGTCCCCATTATTCGATAGATCAAAAAATTATTTTTATCTTCTTTGAATATTTTATTTCAAGTATAAGTTCCACATGGAAAATGAGGAGATCACATATCAGAAACTAATTACTTGAGGCATGAAAATATAGTAAAAGAAAGAAGAGAAACTTTGTTTTCCTTCATTTGTTTTTATTAATTGTTTTATTACTTTTATGCTTTTAAACTTCATTTCTGTTCAATGATGCTACTGTAATGCGGACGTGAACTTGTTAATAAGGTAATTTGCATACAGTATTTTATTTCGTATATTAATAATTATTATGGTGTACGTTTGCTGCACAGTTCAACTAAATTCAATTCTGAATTTTATTTATTATTGTCTTACAACTGTTAGAAGTTTGATATTCGTATTTATTTGTCTACAAAGTTGTCACTAGTATTGTTATTTTATTTTATCTTCACTTTGTACTGTATGCACAATATTGATGTTATGTTGTATTGTATACCATATGTTTTATATATATATATATATATATATATATATATATGTTGTATAGTCTGTATATTTTGTTTCTTTTTTTCGAAATAAAACTTATAATTATTATAACTTATATTATTATTAAATTCAGACAGAGAATTATTTAGATGAAAGATTTTAACAATTGAACTAAGAAACGACCAAGTAATATCACAAGACTAACATCTTATTAGTGTAGACGATAACCATAATCCATTTATAATAATGTTCAATGCTATCAAAGGGTGCAATTGTCTATCATGGAGATGGCAAACCTGGTGGTAGGTTACGTTTGAGCAAGCATTTTCAAGCAAAGGATCGTGATGAAGGATTAGTTGGATAATATATTCTTACAAATTTTGGTGGAGGAAAAATGTTTGTGCATCACGCGACTAAAGTATTTTTTGAATAGGGAAAACCCTCAGCTATACCATCGGACAACTAACGTTCCCCCCAGACAAGACATATTTGTCTTCGTTTGATAGTAGAAAGATCAATATAATAGTGGAATCAATATACAAGCTTAATATGGTGAGAATCTGGTTGAATCTGCAACCTTAGCGACAGATCAGGTAGTCGAGACTATTTCTCGAACTTTTAATAAAACTTGTCTGCGGTCTTCACAAAATTCTAGTAGTGCGTTTTCAACAATTTCTAGAAGATCTCCACTCGACCCACAACATTAAGAAGTTATAAAATAGCTTTATATTAGCCGAGAATAGAATCTCAGAGTAAAACACTAAAATAATATCATTGGATGAGACTTGACTAGCACTTACCTATCCTAGCTTCATGTTCACAAACTCAATGTAAAATATGTATTCGCTGTAAAAACCTGATCAACTATGAATACCTATTCACCATAAAGTCTAGTCCTACTTACTCGACTAGTAGCCCCTCCTCGCAATCGTCATGATAATCGGCTATGTAATCAGCTATGATAGCAAATGCTTATCATTTCATCGTATCATACGAAATATGAGACTTGTATGTTCATAAATTTTTATTTGAAAATGAGAAAATGACGCATTAAAAGTAGGCCTATGCCTGATATTGATTATATTCTTGTTTAATTCGAATGACACATTGGCCATAACATGAGTGAGTGAGTCATGAGTAATTGCATGAGTTACTGATAAGCGAAAAATTATGAAGAAGTGAGCCATATGGGAGAAATCAAAAAATATAAACATTCACTAACTCACATGAGTCAGGCTTCAAGTTTTACAATTACTCACTTCACTCTTAAATTCTTAATATATTCTCTCTCTCTCTCTCTCTCTCTCTCTCTCTCTCTCTCTCTCTCTCTCTCTATCTCTCTCTCTCTCTCTCTATCTCTCTCTGGTAGAACTTAGTGGGAAGGATATTTTGAATATTCTTTCCGAAGAATGAACATTGATAGACTATGTCCAAAGCTCCACCAATTTATGTAGATGCATAACAATATTATCTATAGTTATTCCAAATTGCTTTTTTCATATCATATACAGTTCAATAACTATTTTCTTAGTCTATATTATGTAAATTCATCTAATTTTTGCTGTATTGTAAGCTATTGTAGGCCTATATAAGCGTATAAGCCAATATATATTGTAATCTACATAAATAAATTACTGAATCAATCTCTCTCTCTCTCTCTCTCTCTCTCTCTCTCTCTCTCTAGTATTTATATATTTCTTGTCTCAATATTTTATTACTTTCAAGCAAATGTCATTAAATTATCTTGGTTCAGGGTGAACTGAATAATAAATTATAGTTTCAGCTTGATGTGTAACATTTACGCGTGTGTGAATGAATGGAAGTTTGTACAAATTGGATGTAGGAATAATTCTACATTTGTAACTATTATCTTTTGAAGATTGATTTTCATTTATTGTAACTTGCACAACAATAATTATCAATGTAATCAATGTAATATTCGGCACTGCCAACATAAGAGTCCTTGTGTGTTGGCAGTGAGTTGCGGTTAAATTATTCTGCTTCAATTCAGGTCAAGTAAGAAGCGATATAAAAATTAAAATAAAAAGAGCTAAAGAAAGTATTACAGCAATATACAAAAGTCTCAAAGGCTCAGAAAAAAAAATTAAAAACTTAAGAATAGTACATACTATATGACAAAGTATAATCCAATTAACCACTGTGACGTCTTGAGGCCATCATGAAGTGAATATTTCACACAGGGAATACATAAAAATATACGATAAAAAAATGATGATGATGAGGGAACATTTACAATACCTGGTTCGAGAACGTGAAAATGAAAAAACCATTGCTCAATGTTTTTAGTAACAATGCTTGTTGGATACAATATTATACTTTATACAACTAGTTTGAAGAATATGTTATGCTCAATCCAATAATCTATGCTTTTGCTTAAATTACGTGTCATTTGTTTATCTATAAAATCGTTCGGAATTTTATTTATAATGTAGCTGCAATAATAGGTAAATTGATGCCTGCATATGGTTAGCTTAATGAGTTCTGTGTTGAATCTATTGTTAGGACGTGTATTATGGGGTGTTATGTGTGCAGGAAAATTAGATTTATTCTTATTGATATGGAGTATTATATTTTTCATATAATTCTGTCTTATTGTAGGGACCTTAAATTCAAGAAAAATGTCCCTACTAGGATAGAGTCGAGGTCTTCCTAATGCTGCTCTTATAATATGTTTTTGTAAGATAAATAATTTCTTCAGATGTGTATCATAAGCAGCTCCCCATACTTCATTAATATATTGAAATAATGAGTGAGCGTATGCAAAGTAAATTTTCCGTATAATGTCTATGTTTTTTATTTTATTTATTTTGTAAAAAATGTAAATGAGGTATTTCAACTTTGAGCACAAATAATCTATGTGTTTGTTCCATTTTAAATGTTGATCCAATAATATACCAAGATATTTAATTGTGTGAACCCTTTCTAATGTTTTATGTGCTTCTGTATTATCTGTAGAGTTTTCATTGTTATTATTTGTTGTCCCTATTTTAAGATTTAAATCTGTTGCTGGTTGTCCAGTTATATTGGGTGAAAAGGTGATATACTTAGTTTTGTCAGCGTTTAAAGTCAGGATATGATCTTGAAGCCATTTTCTAATAATTATTAGGTTTCTATTGGCTATATTGAAAGTTTCTACCCAGCTTTTGCCGCTGAAGATCAATACAGTGTCATCTGCAAAAGACAGAGTGGTGCAATCTTGGAGGTTTAGTTTGAGTAGGTCATTCACATATATCAAAAAAAGAACTGGTGAAAGCACAGAACCTTGAGGCAAGCCGAAACCTGACGTATATTTAATATCAGTTTGACCCTGAAGATGTAGGTATTGTTTCCTTTCAGTCAAATATGAAGAAAATAAATCATTTGCTGCACCTCTAATTCCAGCCCTATCTAATTTGTTTAATAATATATTGTGAGGTATCGTATCAAAAGCTTTTGATAGATCCATGAACACTGCAAGAGTTTTTCTATTGCTATTAAAATTGTCAAAAATTATTTTGTTCAAGTGGATGACTGCATCTTTAGTAGACTTATTTTTTTGAAAACCAAATTGCTTTTCATTTATTATATTTTCTTTCTCTAAAAAACTCATAATTCTGTTTTTTATTATTTTTTCTAATATTTTGGAAAGGTTACTTATCAAGCTTATCGGTTTAAAATCTAAAATACCCTCTGATTCTGATAGAAAAATATCAAACATTCATGTCATTTAACCTCATTTCACTTCTAATTCTACGAAAATCAGTGGTTGGATACCCTACTGTACCGTATGTTAGAAAAAATTGAAATTCACATAAACTTGAAACGGTTTCTCGTGCCTGTTCCATAGAAGAGAATGGCCACGGAACCGTAGGCTACATACCGTATTGGTAATATTAATTCAGGCTTCTAAATTTGTTCTCTATAATAATAACAGGATTTAAACGTAAGGTACCGGTACAGTGAACCTTAAATAGAGTGTCATATTATTTAAATGTTTTTATTTGAAATGCGCTTTAACGACACCAAAATTTAAACCTATTCTATGGACGTCAGAGATTTTTCGTAATGTAGTCATGGCAGTTGTCATAATTTGAAAGATTGTATAATGAGTTTTATGCCCTAGAAATGATTGTTAGTCTTCATTAATTTTTGATCATGCAAATAATATAAAAATCTTATAACTTAATAAATCTTAATAACTTTACCTTTAAATAGCCTTCCCATTATCGAATTCAACTTCGAACAAAAGCCTACAAAATGTGAAATAGCTAGGTTAGGAATAGCGAAAATTGAGGAAACAGTTTAAAATACCTACTAGAAATTTCAAACTACTACCGTAACTTGTTGATCGACAGTGCTGTCGAGTGGCTGCAATAAATAAAAATTTCCCTACTCCATCAATAAATTCCCTATACTGCAAATATGAGCATTTTTCTAAAAAAAAATCATCAGTGTAGCCCGGATTTTGTGCGAATAGGGGGAACCAATGATTTATTTATTCAATGGTTTCTTCTCACTATTTTTTTGCCATTGAAATGTCAGTCGTCAAACTCGTCACTCATCTTCAGTGGAGCAGAGATTTCCCACATCTGTTAGCACTGATTTCCACCTAGGCATGCGCAAAATACCACGTGACTCAGCACCCATAACAATGTGTACGTTCTGGGAACACGAAAAAGTGGTAAATTGTTCTAATTCCAGTGGTAAATTGTTCAATCACACAATTGTTCAAGTGACTATAGTGAGGTCCACGTTATAATGGCAGTGGAGAAAAATAGCATAACAACGTTGCCAAACCTCTGTCTTGTCAATGCCTTCTGTAGATGGTAGCTGATACAGGTTTATTGATGTAATATTAACTGTTCATTCTTGTTGAAAATAATCAATTTTATTTTATTAAGCAAGAAATTATGTTTTTCAATAATTTCATAATGAATTTTCATAATTGTGATGAAATATTTTGTTAATTATTAATTCTACATTGTTTAAAGACGATCTGGCAACAGAGCAAAGCAAGAAAAAGATAGCACTATCTGCTTTGTTGAATGATCGACAAGGATAGCAATACCATTGCTTAATTAAACACTGACATTATAATGTGGACCTCACTATAGTGCAAAATGTTCCCAGGGAACGCCATTTCAAAATCGTTGGTTCAAGTTTTTGGCGCACACTTATGAAGTTGATTTACACCAAAATATGTTTTTTTTTAGTAGCTGCGTGAATGAAGAGAGGCTGTTTTACAAACTTACCGTATAGAAAAGTGTGTATTTCTTTCATTCCATCTCTAAAATACATCATTCTCAAACTTTCTAAAAAGAAAAATTTATTTAACGAATGGTTATCAAACATCATTTTGCTGGTTATCTATTCTATGGTTATGCTATGGTAAGCAAACAAGCTATCAGCGCATGCGTAGAGAAGCAAGCAGACTACTACTCAATCGACCAATGAGAGCTCTGAAAGTTTGAACTGTCACAATTTTCCAGGCTTCGACTGTGGGGCAGGAACTTGGAACTGGAACTAGTTTCTGGTACAGAATCTGTCAAAATTCTTCCCATCGGACGCAGATTTTTTTTACCTGGTAAATTGTGAATCGGACAATTTACCACATTCCTTGTTCCCAGAACGTACACAATAGCACACAGCAGACGACAGCACAGCCAGCTAAATATCTCTCACAGCCAGCTAAATATCTCTACAGTGCACTGTACACTACGTCTACTGTACATACATACGTAGAGTAGCAAAATGCTTTCTCTATGCAATATTGCTATGTATAGTAATTCATCAACACTGGTACTCTGGTAGGCTAACTATGATGGTTTGGTTATAAATTGTTGTTATTAATTATTATTGATCAAGTTTACTCCCTAAATATTGATCTAGGACAAGGACGTCCCATAGCTATCCACCAGGGATACGCCGGAAGACACGCTCCCCTACTATATTTAGGAAGACGAATTTGTCCCCCCCCCCAATATTCCATGATTTAAGCACTAAAGTAGAAATCATTAAAAATTGTGAATAAGCCATAGGCATAAACCCATGAAAATGAAAATTAACTAAGCCTATAATGTTGGAGTTTGCTTATTAATTGTTTTGGAACCAAAATTATACTATAGGCTACTATCTTTAATAATAGTTAGCCTGAATAAGTCGCCTATATACTGAACACAAAATAACGTTATTGGAATTTTAATTTTTGAGATGAAATTCCGTAAAATCGCCCCAAAAATGATATTTTTTTTGGATAGGGCCCCCCTTATATGTGAAGACATCCCCACCCTTAGTGACGGTATTACATACCCTCTGATGTCCCCCCAAAAGTTAAGGTGCTTTCCACGTCACTGATCTAGGAAATACCTAACAATGAAGAGAGTACAATTACCGGTACACCTTTTTAAAAAATAGAGGTTTGTTACACAATGAACTTAATTTACTGTGAGGGAGGGCATGAAATAAGATATATAGTTAGGGCTAAGCCACATTAAGTGTTTTTTCAGGCGTTTTTGCACTGGTGACGGACGAGTCAGCAGGGCTGGAAGCTCTCAGATTGGCTGATTATCAGCTGATTGGGTTGGGGTTCGGGAATCAGATGATAATCAGCCAATTATCAGCTTTAATCAATTATCAGTCAGATAATCAGCTTCCTGCCCTGCCGTCTCGTCCGCCGCCAGTGCAAAAACGCCTGAAAAACGCTTCACCTGGCTTGACCCTTATGAACTGTTATTTTAGGTTCTCAGGGGCGGCGGTCATTTTTCCATACTCTAGAGTTATGGTGGACTTGGTCGCTTAATGAGCGATCAACGGTGGTGAATACTAGCCTTATATATTTAAAACTTGTTAAAGCCTATTCATGTAATTCAATAAAACTCACTGTGATTACATTTTTGGTTCGATACCATGTAACATTTTTCTAACACATTATAATAGTATCAATAATTGATTACATTATAAAATAGTTTCTTGGCTATACATAGGCCTAATTAATGATTAATTCGTATAATATAATATTTCTTATTTTTCAATACAATCACAAATTCATGTTTGTTTCCAATATTAATATTGACAGCAAAAGGTGAACTGATCGGCTGCTTTGGCTTAACTGAACCAAATCATGGAAGCGATCCTAGCTCTATGGAGACGAGAGCTGTGTACTCTGCAGAGAAGAGAAGTTACTCATTGACAGGCAGTAAAACATGGTGAGTCTTTACGTTCTTTACAATCTATGCTCTTGAATTTTTTTAAAGTTAGGCCTTTTGCACATATACAGCATTAAATGTAAGTAGACTAATGTAAATAATTTATGTCCGCTTAAATTGATTGTATGTGTTACATTTAGAATGTTTTAGAAGAGAAAATTGTAACAACAATGTTTGAATCTGATTATGTGATTTGTATGATAAAGTAATTTCAATTTAAGAATTTGTCTATATTCTATTTAAATTTTTATTGTATAGCTAAGTTCAAATTGTGATTATCGATGATTCCTAAATCACAAGAGTTTGTTTTTGTTTTGAGCCATAAATTATAATAGTTGATTTTTAACAATTTGTAGTTATAACAAACGATTATTTGTTTCGGAATTAAAAAAAAATATTTGATTGTAAGAGTTTAAATACACAGAGGAACATACTCATCAACATTTGCGGAGTCGGATTATTAATGACAATTAATAATAATAAGATTTGACAATTCCCCAGTCTATTAACTGCGGTGAAGACCTAAAAAGCTGACACTGAATCTCAAATGCCTGATGTCTGGCCTCACATTCCTTAGTCAGTGTCCATGCTTAACATCTAAATATTTTCTGATGAAAAGTGAAAATTGGTGACTTGACCTTAATATATACTGTTCTTAGTTTAAATTTGAGAGAGCAATAGTACATGGTTCGCCTGTTTCTCCCTCCCAATCACGGTTATAATAAGTGCTTGCTGTTTGAATGAATTATAATAATTGATTATTCAGAATAAATAAGGGTGATTACTGATCACACCAATCAGTTCAATTTTCAAGCTTCTTATGTATTTAACATGTATAATTTATTCTAGGATCACAAATGCTCCAATTGCAGACGTGTTCATTATCTGGGCCAAGTGCGATGATGGGGTGGTGAGGGGTTTCATCATGGAACGCGGCTCTGCGAATTTGTCCACTCCGAAAATCGAAGGCAAACTTGCATTGCGCGCTTCAACAACCGGTTCAATATTGATGGACGGAGTTGACGTTCCCGAAGAAAATCTTCTACCCAACATTGCTGGTTTAAAGGCAAGTGGTTATTTTTTTTTCAATATTCATCTAATCAGACAAGCAGATTAGATGTGAGATTGCTAAACGCTATAGTGAGATCCAGTTTAAAGAGGTCAGCATCAATAACATTGTCAACATCTTTCTAACAACATTTTTTTTCTGAATTTGTAACAGATATTACTGATGATTTTTTTAGCTCTGATGATTTTTTTAGCTCTGATGATTTTTTTAGCTCTTATGATTAAAATGGCTGTTGAATGTTAGGGTGCCCTGGGATGCCTGACTGCGGCCCGCATTGGAATAGCATGGGGTGTGATTGGCGCGGCCGAGTTTTGCCTGGCCACGGCACGCCAGTACACTCTCGACAGACCTCAGTTCGGTCGACCTCTGGCTGCCAATCAGCTCATTCAGAAGAAGTTCGCTGACATGCTCACTGAAATATCGCTCGCATTGCAAGGATGCTTGCAAGTGTCTCGTCTCAAGGATAAGAATTTGTGAGTTTATTGTCATCTTAACGCTATGAAATTCAATATTATTGTTCTTGAAAAAAGATAACATTGCATAAGCATCTGTACATTATCATAGATTGTAGAAGGTTCCTCAAATACGCCTGTGAATGAGGACGAAGATTGAATGAGAAACCTGTCAATTCAGGAGAAGAACAGTTTTGGATTAATCCTGTTAATTCTCTGCCTATCATTGAATTCATTTAAATTAAATGATTCATTATTCATAAAATTTACTTGTGTGAGACGAATGAATGAAATAAATGCATTATTCAATTTATTGATTTCATTACGCTATCATGGTATTACTTATTGTGAAATTGGACTGTTGTTTTCCATTTATATAATTTTATTAATTTCATACAAAACAGAATACAATTTTAATCACTTTACTACATCTCATCTATTCATACAATACAATAAACTATTTAAATACTTGATTACTATTGGCGCATTTCAACAATGAATTCCCGGCGCAAATCAGAATTCCCGGTTCTAATTATCAGACAGATCTTCATCAAAACATTATTAATTCACTTGAAAAAATGCAAGACCCAGATCTTAGGTGAAACAAATTTAAATTTGCGGTATGAAACTCGCAACAGGATCAACTATAATTATGATATTCCACAACTTACCACATGGGTCAGAGCAGTCAAATTCATTTTACCTGGCTCACATGTTATATAGAAACTCGCCGAATGAAATAAGAGAGGCGGAGGTGTATAGTCTAGCCGTGTAACGACGGGGTGTGGACCGGTGGCTGTATCACATTGGCTGAAAGGCAGCCGAAGCTCTGCTCCGCTCACATTTAATTCGATAACTATCATTCGATAACTATTCGGCTATTTTAGCCGAACTATCAAAGGATCTATCATATTGATTTTTTTCCTCTATCAATTTATTACATTATAAAATAAATACAGCATTGCAGGACTCAAACTCACAGCCTCCTCCATTCCCTAGGATCTCTTGGCCTGCACAAGAAATAAAATCAATCCTAATTTTAGTTAATATTTTTTATATTTTATTTCTAAATTAGTATTATTTCTTATTCTACTATTATTTGAATTTGTATTTAATCCAATATTATAATTATTTTATTCTGAAGCTTATCTTTTCTATTATAATTATTTTATGTAGTGACTGATTGTGTTGTCTATGGAACTCTCCTCCACACGCAGACGTTTAGTCTTTGTAGAGGAATTCCGTAATATTGAGTTTTTCTTCATGTTTCACTGTAAATACTTGAAGGAATAAAAAATATTTGAATTGAACAATTCATCCAATTATATACATATCATGGGCCAATTCAATTCATGGTGTAGCCGTAGCATACAGATCGGGTTATTCAACAACAATCATTTACTAATTCAACAGTATATTGCTCCAACAATGATACTAGATCATTACAATGGAAAAACAGTCAAATAATATAGCTTACAGTCGAGCACAGATTATCCGGACTAGTTGATGCATGACAGTGTCGCGATAACTGATAATCCGGATAATCGATTTTAACCTAGCTCTTGAGTATAGACGTAGGTAATTAAATTTTTGGATTCTAGCCTACATTACTTATTAGAACTTGTATACTCATTCTTAACTTTATTCACGTTCCATCCAAATATACTCCATGTTGCGTAATTCAATAAGATACAGTAAATCAATTATTATTTTATCTATTAATGTACTGCACCTTGATTGCGGCGGACCAATCAGCCGCTTGAAATACAGAATAGGTTAGGTTTTTAGAAGATTTCAATTTATTTATGTCACCGTTCGGCATGGATCAGGGGTGGTGGGGGCGGCTGGG